>NC_142485.1:45224765-45528281 GCF_049115385.1 Moschus berezovskii | reverse complement strand
CCCTCCCAGCATCAGAGTCATTTCCAGTGAGTCAATTCTTCGCATGAGGTGGCCAAAGTATTGGAGCTTCAGCTTTAGCATCAGTCCTTCCAATGAACACCCAGGATTGATCACCTCTAGAATGGACTGGTTGGATCTCCTTGCAGTTCAAGGGACTCTCAAGAGTCTTCTCCAACACCACAGTTCAAAAGCATCAATTCATCGGTGATCAGCCTTCTTCACAGTCCAACTCTCACATCCATACATGACCACCGGAAAAACCATAGCCTTGACTAGATGGACCTTTGTTCGCAAAGTAATGTCTCTGCTCTTTAATATGCTATCTAGGTTGGGCATAACTTTCCTTCCAAGGAGTAAGCGTCTTTTAATTTCATGACTGCAATCAGCATCTGCAGTGATTTTGGAGCCCCCAAAAATAAAGTCTGACACTGTTTCCACTGTTTCCCCATCTATTTCCCATGAAGTGATGGAACCAGATGCCATGATCTTCGTTTTCTGAGTGTTGAGCTTCAAGCCAACTTTTTTGTGTTTCCTTAGGGAGCACACAATGACCACATAGGAACCCAACAAGAGGAGGAATTTTAACAGACAGAGGAAACCACTGTTGGCAGCAAAAAAGAGCACTAGAGTGTGGGTATCAATGCAAGCAAGATTTAACAAAGGGTTCAGATCACACATAAAGTGGTCTATGACATTAGGACATAGAAGGGTAACCTGAAGATGAAGAGGATCTGAATGGGTGCATGAAGAAAGCTTCCCACCCATACCACTCCAATTAGCAGCCAACACAACTGCCAGTTCATGATGGTCATATAGTGAAAAGGTTTGCAGATGGCCACATGGTGGTCAGAGGCCATCACAGTGAGCAGGATGACATCAGTACCTCCAAATAAGTGTTCCCCAAAGATCTGAGTTATGCATTCATTGAAAGGGCTAGCTTTTGTTTCATGGAGTGAATCTACAATCAATTTTGGGTTATTGACAGAGGTTATTTACAAGCATCAATAAAGGAGAGATAGGAAAAAGTACATTGGGCACCCCAATAATGGGCTGACTGTGATGGTGACCAAGGTGAGCACATTCCCTACCTCAGAGACAATGTAGATGACAAGAAACACAGCAAATATAATTTTCTGCAGCTTTGGATTCTGTGTGAGTCCCAGTAGAACAAACTCTGTCACGTTGTTCCTATTCCCCATTTATATTATATTATGGTTAATTACATAACCTGAAAAAAATACATCATATTAGCTCAATCTTGAATTCATTATCCTTTCCATGTAATAAATGCCAAATTCTGTTGAGTTCTGAATTCTGAAGAGTAATTTTTTTTTCTTTTGATAAAGGAAGAAAATATTTCTGATCTCTTGAAGTTAACTCAAATCCTCTCCTAGGATATGTTTATAGTGGGACACATAAGGAACCTGATGCACACACAGCAGTAGACCATCTGTGTACATTTAATCATTTGAGATGACCCAGAGCCTAATGTGAATCAACAGGTCTTACACATAATAGTGCAAAGCTTCCCAGGTGATTCAGTGGGAAATAATCTGCCAGACAATGCAAGAAAAATAAGAGAGGCAGCTTTGATCCATGGGTTAGGAAGATTCCCTGGAAAAGTGAATTACAACCCCTCCATGTCTTGCCTGGAAAATCCCATGGACAGAGAAGCCTGATGGTCTACAGTCCATGGGGTCATAAAGAGTCAGACACGACTGACTGAGCTAAGCCCAAGAGGTTGAAAATGGATATAAAAGACAAAGAACAAGATGGCGGAGGAATAGGACAGCGAGACCACTCTCTCCAAAACAAATTCATCAAAAGAACATTTGAACGTGGAATTAAGTCCACAAAACAACTCTGGAATGCTGGCAGAGGACATCAGGCACCCAGAAAAGCAGCCCCTTGTCTTCGAAAGGAGGTAGGAAAAAACATAAAAGATAAAAAGAGAGACAAAAGAGGTAAGGACGGAGCTCCATCCAGGGAAGGGAGGTTTTAAAAAGAGAGAAGTTTCCAAACACCAGGAAACACTCTCACTGGCTAGTCTGTTGTGAGCCTTGGAACCTCAGATGGCCACATAACCGGGAGGAAAAAGAAAGAAATAATTAAAACCCACAGATTACCCACCAAACGATAACTCCCAGTGGAGAAACAGTGCAGACGCCTGCATATGCCATTAGCAACTGGGGGCTGGGCAGGGAGAAGCCCGCTGAACTGCTTAGAGAGAGGACTGGGCTTGAATCTCGCGAGAACAATCTGAGAGATCTAACAGGGGATAGCAAAGCAGACTTGGATAGCTTCCCCACGAAAAGGCGGAAAGCTCTAACCTAAGACTCTGCCAGCCCCACTCACAGAACAAAGGGCTGAGCAGAGCTAGCCAGATGCGGTTGGCCCATCCCCCATCCCCCACCAAGAGAGGCAGGGAGGTCAGCCAGAGCCGGAGGGGCAACCACGGCCCCAGAAAGGCATCCGATACAAACTGCAGGCAGGTTTGTTGCTAATCAAGACTTTTTGGTCTCGGGCCGGTCGATATCCACCTGAGAAGGTGCGCCAGTTGTACACCCAGAAAACCAAGTGGCAGAGACTGGGGAGGCAATAAGTCGCAGTGACTGCGCTCGCCAAACACCTGGTAAACTGAGCTGCTCGGACCAGGGAAGGCACAAAACGCAGACCCAGCCAAGTCTGCACTTTTGTGGAGTACCAGAGAACCTGAACTTGAGACTCTCAGACCTGGGAAGTGCATACAACCCAGCACCAGCTTCGGACAGTTCCTGGCAGAGCAAGCTAGAGACTGTGCAGTGTAGACTGGGACAACACATGCACTGTGAGCGGGGGCAAACCCAGTGTGGCCAAGACGCTGTGAGTACTCCCCACAGACGCCAGAGATATTTGTCTGCAACGTTCCTCCCTTCCCAGAACAGGACTGAACAACTGAGCCTTAAAAAGTGTCTACCCACCCCCTAGTATCAGGGTGGAAATTAGACACTGAAGAGACCAGCAAACAGAAGCTAAAACAGAGGGAACCACCTTGGAAATGACAGATAGAGAAGTCTAGAGACTACTCCAAGAATAAGACCAAAAACCAGAGGCAAGAGGCTTAAGCCTGAATCCTGAGAACACCAAAGAACTCCTAACTCCAGGGAACATTAATCAATAGGAGCTCATCAAATGTCTCCATACCTACACTAAAACCAAACACCACCAAAGGGTCAACAAGTTCCAGAGCAAGACATACCACGCAAATTCTTCAGCAACACAGAAAAATAGCACTGAGTTTCAAAATACAGACTGTCCAAAGTCACTCCAAACCCACTGACATCTCATAACTCATTACTGGACACTTTATTGCACTCCAGAGAGAAGAAATCCAGCTCCACACAATAGAACACCGACACAAGCTTCCTAACCAGGGAACCTTGACAAGTCACCTGTCCAACCCCACACACAGCGAGGAAACTACATAATAAAGAGAACTCTACAAACGGCCAGAAGAGGGAAAGGCCACCCCAAGCACAGCAATATAAGCAAGATGAAGAGGCAGAGAAATACCCAGCAAGTAAAGGAACAAGATAAATGCCCACCAACACAAACAAAAGAGGAAGATATAGGGAATCTACCTGATAAAGAATTTCAAATTTTGGTGGTGAAAATGATTCAAAATCTTGAAAGCAAAATGGAGTTATAGATAAATAACCTGGAGAAAAGGACTGAGAAGATGGAAGAAAGGTTTAATAAGGACTTAGAGGAAATAAAAAAGAGTCAATATACAATGAATAAGGCAATAGATGAGATCAGAAACATTCTGGAGGGAACAAACAGTAGAATAACAGAGGCAGAAGACAGGATAAATGAGCTAGAAGATAGAATTGTAGAAATAAATGAAGCAGAGAGGAAAAAAGAAAAACGAATTAAAAGAAATGAGGACAATATTAGAGACATATGGGACAATATTAAACCCCCCAACATTCAAATCATAGGAGTCCCAGAAGAAGAAGACAAAAAGAAAGACCATGAGAGAATACTTGAGGAGATAATAGTTGAAAACTTCACTAAAATGGGGAAAGAAATAATCACCCAAGTCTAAGCAATCCAGAGAGTCCCCAACAGGATAAACCCAAGGCAAAATACTCCAGGACACATATTAATCAAATTAATAAAGTTCAAACACAAAGAACAAATATTAAAAGCAGCAAGGGAAAAGCAGCAAATAACACACAAGGGGATTCCCATAAGGATAACAGCTGATCTTTCAACAGAAACTCTTCAGGCCAGGAGGGAATGGCAAGACATACTTAAAGTGATAAAAGAAAATAGCCTACAGCCCAGATTACTGTACCCAGCAAGGATCTCATTCAAATATGAAGGAGAAATCAAAAGCTTTACAGACAAGCAAAAGCTGAGAGAATTCAGCATCACCAAACCAGCTCTTCAACAAATGCTAAAGGATCTCCTTTAGACAGGAAACACAGAAAGGTGTATAAACTCGAACCCAACACAATAAAGAAAATGGCAAAGGGATCATACTTATCAATAATTACCTTAAACATAAATGGGTTGAATGCCCCAACCAAAAGACAAAGGCTGGCTGAATGGATACAAAAACAAGAACCCTGTATATGTTGTCTACAAGAGACCCACCTCAAAACGAGGGACACATACAGATTGAAAGGAAGGGCTGAAAAAAGATATTCCATGCAAATACAAAAAGAAAGCAGGGGTAGCAATACTCATATCAGATAACATAGACATTAAAACAAAAGCTGTGAAAAGAGACAAAGAAGGAAACTACATAATGATCAAAGGATCAATCCAAGAAGAAGATGTAACAATTCTAAATATTTATGCACCCAACATAGGAGCACTGCAATATGTAAGACAAGTACTAACAAGTATGAAAGGGGAAATTAACAACAATGCAATAATAGTGGAAGATTTTAACACCTCACTTACATCTATGGATAGATCAACTAAACAGAAAATTAACAAGGAAACACAAACTTTAAATGATACAACAGACCAGTTAGATCTAATAGATCTCTATAGGACATTTCACCCCCAAACAATGAATTTCACCTTTTTCTCAAGTGCACACGGAACCTTTTCCAGGATAGATCACATCCTGGGCCATAAATCTAGCCTTGGTAAATTCAAAAAAATTGAAATCATTCCAAGCATCTTTTCTGAACACAATGCAGTAAGATTAGAACTCAATTATGGGAGAAAAATTATTAAAAATGCCAACATATGGAGGCTGAAAAACATGCTGCTGAATAATGAACAAATCATAGAAGAAATCAAAAGAGAAATCAAAATATGCATAGAAATGAATGAAAATAAAAACACAACAACCTGAAACCTCTGGGACACTGTAAAAGCAGTGCTAAGGGGGAAGTTCATAGCAATACAGGCATGCCTCAAGAAACAAGAAAAAAAGTCAACTAAATAACCTAACTCTACATCTAAAGCAACTTCAAAAGGAAGAAATGAAGAACCCCAGGGTCAGTAGAAGGAAAGAAATCATAAAAATTAGGGCAGAGATAAATGCAAAAGAAATAAAAGAGAACATAGCAAAAATCAACAAAGCCAAAAGCTGGTTCATTAAGAAGGTAAATAAAATTTACAAACCACTAGCCAGACTCATCAAGAAACAAAGGGAGAAGAAGCAAATCAATAAAATTAGAAATGAAAATGGAGAGATCACAACCAACAGCACAGAAATACAAAGGATTATTAGAGAATACTATCAGCAATTATATGGCAATAAAATGAATAACCTGGAAGAAATGGACAATTTCTTAGAAAAGTACACCTTTCCAAAACTGAACAAGGAAGAAATAGAAAATCTGAAGAGACCCATCACAAGCAGGGAACTAGAGGCTGTAATCAGAAATCTTCCAGCAAACAAAAGCCCAGGTCCAGACGGCTTCACAGCTGAATTCTACCAAAAATTTAGAGATGAGTTAACACCTATTCTACTCAAATTCTTCCATAAAATTGCTGAGGAAAGAAAACTTCCAAACTCATTCTATGAGGCCACAATCACCCTAATCCCAAAACCTGGTAAAGATCCCACACAAAAAGAAAACTAGGGGCCAATATCACTGATGAATATAGATGCAAAAATCCTTAACAAAATTCTAGCAATCAGAATCCAACAAAACATTAATAAGATCATACATCATGACCAAGTGGGCTTTATCCCAGGAATGCAAGAATTCTTCAATATGCGCAAGTCAAACAACGTAATACACCACATTAACAAACTGAAAAATAAAAATCATATGATTATCTCAATAGATGCAGAGAAAGCCTTCGACAAAATTCAACATCCATTTATGATAAAAAAACCTCCAGAAAGTGGGAGTAGAATGGACATACCTCAACAAAGTTATATATGACAAACCCACAGCAAACATTATCCTCAATGGTGAAAAACTGAAAGCATTTCCCCTAAAGTAAGGGACAAGACAAGGTGCACACTCTCACCACTACTATTCAACATAGTTCTGGAAGTTTTGGCTACAGCAATCAGAGCAGAAAAAGCAATTAAAGTAATCCAAATTGGAAAAGAAGAAGTAAAACTTTCACTGTTCACTTATGACAAGATCCTCTGCACAGAAAACCCTAAAGACTCTACCAGAAAACTACTAGAGCTAATCAATGAATACAGGATATAAAGTTCCAGGCTATAAAATTAAGACACAGAAATCCCTTGCATTCCTATACACTAATAATGAGAAAATAGAATGAGAAATTAAGGAAACTATTCCATTCACTGTTGCAATGAAAATAATTAAATACTTAGGAATATATCTACCTAAGGAAACAAAAGACTTGTACATATAAAACTATAAAACACTAGTGAAAGTAATCAAAGAGGACATTAAGAGATGGAGAAATATACCGTGTCCGTGGATTGGAAGAATAAATATTGTAAAAATGAGTATACTACCCAAAGTAATTTATACATTCAGTGCAATCCCTGTCAAGCTACCAACGATATTTTTCACAGAACTAAAACAAGTAATCTCACAATTTGTATGGAAATACAAAAATCCTCAAATAGCCAAAGCAATCTTGAGGAAGAAAAATGGAACTGGTGGAATTAACCTGCCGGACTTCAGGCTCTACTACAAAGCCACAGTCATCAAGACAGTATGGTACAGGCATAAAGACAGAAATATAGATCAATGGAACAAAACAGAAAGCCCAGAGATAAATCCACGCACCTATGGACACCTTATCTTTGACAAAGGAGGCGAGAATATAAAATGGAGAAAAGACAATGTCTTTAACAAGTGGTGCTGGGAAAACTGGTCAGCCACTTGTAAAAGAATGAAACTAGAACAGTTCCTAACACCATACACCAAAATAAACTCAAAATGGATTAGAGAGCTAAATGTAAGACCAGAAACTATAAAACTCCTAGAGGAGAACGTAGGCAAAACACTCTCCGACATAACTCACAGCAGGATCCTCCAAGACTCACCTCCCAGAATATTGGAAATAAAAGCAAAAATAAACAAATGGGACCTAATTACAATTAAAAGCTTCTTCACAGCAAAGGAAACTATAAGCAAGGTGAAAAGACAGCCTTCAGAATGGGAGAAAATAATAGCAAATGAAGCAACTGATAAAGGATTAATCTCCAAAATATACAAGCAGCTCCTGCAGCTCAATTCCAGAAAAATAAATGGCCCAATCAAAAAATGGGCCAAAGAACTAAACAGACATTTCTCCAAAGAAGACATAAAGATGGCTAGCAAACACATGAAAAAATGCTCAACATCCTTCATAATCAGAGAAATGCAAATCAAAACCACAATGAGATACCATTTCACACCGGTCAGAATGGCTGCTATCCAAAAGTCTACATGCAATAAATGCTGGAGAGGGTGTGGAGAGAAGGGAACCCTCTTACACTGTTGGTGGGAATGTAAACTAGTACAGCCACTATGGAGAACAGTGTGGGGATTCCTCAAAAAAACTGGAAATAGAACTGCCATATGATCCAGCAATCGCACTCCTGGGCATACACACCGAGGAAACCGGAATTGAAAGAGACACATGTACTCCAATGTTCATTGCAGCATTGTTTTTAATAGCCAGGACATGGAAGCAACCTAGATGTCCATCTGCAGATGAATGGATAAGAAAGCTTTGGTACATATGCACAATGGAGTATTACTCAGCCATTAAAAAATGCATTTGAACCAGTTCTAATGAGGTGGATTAAACTAGAACCTATTATACAGAGTGAAGTAAGCCAGAAAGAAAAACACCAATACAGTATACTAACGCATATATATGAAATTAGAAAGATGCAAATGATAACCCTATATACAAGACAGCAAAAGAGACACAGACGTATAAAACATTCTTTGGGACCCTGTGTGAGAGGGTGAGGATGGGTTGGTTTGGGAGAATGGCACTGAAACATGTATATTATCATATGTGATACGAATCGCCAGTTCAGGGTCGATGCATGTTACAGGATGCTCGGGGCTGGTATGCGGGGATGACCCAGAGGGAGTATAAGGGGAGGAGGGAGGTGGGAGTGGAGTTCGGGAGGGGGAACTCATGTACACTCGGGCCGGATTCATGTCAATGTATGGCAAAGCCAACCAATATAATATTGTAAAACAATTAGCCTCCAAATAAAAATTAAAAAAAAAAATGTAAATGGATGTAAAAGTTATGAATGGTTGATGGATTTTCTTGCTACTCTTAGGAAATGGGAAACCGTGTAAAGTAATTGAGAATGTGAGTGTAAGGATGAAGAGAGATTTGAGAAACAGGGAATGCTGCATATATTTCCAGTAAAGATATTTGTGTGATTTATATGATAGAAGGATGCAAGACTGAAAGGAATACAAGAATCAGACTATATATGAGCTGACACAAATTATAGCAGAGAATGTATGGGAAAGTAATGAAAAGATACAGGAGTGACTGCAACAAAATTAACATCTTTCCTATAAATTTTCCTAATCAATAATTTATAGGTATACTTTTAATTGTAGATTACTATATGCATGGCATGGTTATGTAGATGCTAAGTTGCCTCAGTCGTGTCTGACTCTTTGCGATCCCATAGATTGTAACTCAACAGGCTCCTACCTTCATGGGACTTCCCAGGCAAGAATACTGGAGTGGCTTAACTTTTCCTTCTCCAGGGGATCGTACTGACCCAGCGGTCAAACCCACGTCTCATGTCTCCTGCATTGGCAGGCGGGTTTTTACCATTAGCGCTACTTCATACCGTGCAGTGATAGAAAAAAAGGGGACATGCCAAATAAACAGAGATCAATGCAAATTTAAGCTTAGAGCCTCAGCCTAAGATGTGTGGCTGTTAATACTGGTGGACAGGCCCATCTGGGCAGTGGCCATTGGAGACAGCTGGGAGGAAATTGGTTCTCAACATTGACAATGAGAGTTTCAGGCTGGCAAAACTTCCTGGGCCCTCCATGTAACGACCTACATTTGCTCTAACAACACCATTTCTAGGAGTTTATCCTGAGGAAGCAGATAAAGGCACAACCAGCTGTGTGCAAAGATGCTGGCTGTACAGCTATTTACAAGACCAGAAAATGTCCCATCATGAGGACTGTATTTAATGACTCGAAGAATAGAAGGCAGCTATTAAAGTGATGAACACAGACAAATAGACCAGACAATAGGAAAAGGACAAGGCAGAAACACGCACACACACAAAGGTGCCCACACTATTCAGTAACACGTAACCAATCAGCTGTACCTTATGACACACTGCTATTAAAAAAAATACACTTATGAATACAAACCATCTGGAAAAATGCACATCCAGCTGTTAACAGTAGTTCATCGTTTCTGGAGAGAATGATGGGGGAGTTGGGGAGGGGTGAGAAAAAAAAGGGCAATTCCTTTCCAATGAGTATACTTCTGGACTATTAGTATGCGAAGTCACAAATAATCAGAGGCTAAATGTCTGATATTAATAAACTGCCAAAAAAAAAAAAGTGCTAGCAAATGATGCACAAATAAATATATCCACTATGAAAGGACCATTCAGCTTTCAAACACAGATGGACCTGCCTGTGAGGAATCATCCATGTAGAGAAGTGATCTGGAATGAATCTGTGTGAATAGTATCATTACATGCATATAGCAGAAACAATCAGAGCACACAATAGTAATTGTGTCATTAACCTAATTTTACAGATGAAAAAGCTGAGTCTCATCAAGATTAAGAAGACCCAGTTATCTAACCTCTGTTACATTTATTTTGCCATCTGAAACTTCTTTTAAAAATGAAGACTAATTATGACATTGAAAACAAAATTTAAATACACCTCACACACAAAGTACATCAACATGATAATTAATTGATACAAACCATGACTTGTTTAGTCCAAACATGGATATGTAGATCACTTCTTTGGAGGAAATGCTATGTGTAATATGGGTCTCTTTGGCTTCTTTAAAATTGGAGATGACTGTTCCTCAGTTTAATGTAGGGTTAATTTTTTTTTCTGTATTATTGCCAAAAAAGTCAATTCTTCCTAATCCTGGGTGCGTAAATAGTCATAAAAATAAGTAAATTTCCTCTGTGTGTCTTTAGCAGTGTTCTGGATACATTTATATTCTTATGACAGCCTGTGAGGCGGATTATTCTTCTCACTTGATATTAGAAAAAATAAGAACATAAGGTTGCAAGAAATGCACCCAAGGTCAAGAAGTTGCAAGTAGGAAAAGGCAAGATTCTAATCTGGTATTTCTGATTACCAAACTAATATGCTTGGTCACTGGGATTGTCATTTTCAACATTTTTCAGAAGAATGAGATGAATTCTTTCTTTTACAAGTAAAAATAAATTTTAAAATTTAATTCTTTAAAATTGTTATTGCTTTTGAAAAGTATTAAAACATAATTACTATATATATATATATATATAAATTCATGTCAATGAACACGAGTCTGAGCAAGCTCCAGGAGACGGTGAAGAACAGGGAAGGCTGGTGTGCTGCAGTCCATGGGGTTGCAAAGAGTCAGACGTGACCGAGGAGCTGAACTACAGTATACATAAAGTAACAATCTTTACTAAGCATCACCACTGTTGAAGAACTTACCTTCTGGTCTTAGATGATATTAATTATATTTGAGGGTATTCAGAACTAATCCCATCTTCAAATTGACCTACTCGTAGGATAAGGAATTTTTAATACGAAAGATGCGACACATTCAGAAAGAAGTTATTCAGATAACTCAGTATCAAATCAGTAGATAAATCATTCTGTATGTTTATATATTTCCTTCTAGCCTAAAGAGTCAATGAAATTTCACAGAAAACCTGGAACTTGAATTTAGAATAAATTGATTTAGAAAACCATGGAAAAATGATCATCCATGGATGGTCTATTCCAAAAGTCAGCAGGCAGAAAATGTGGTGGAAACACCTCCAAAAGAGTCTTTCCACTCTTGATAAGTCTTTCTCTGGAAATGTAAATAACAGATGAATATATTTTCAATTGCATATGTGGATATTTAAGAAGGTTCCAATACAGGTTCAAGGACTTTGTGTTATAGCTGTTCTTTTCTTTCCCAGGAACTAATTATCTGCTTTGATGTAAAGGCTTTTTCTTAGAAGTAGGTATTCTGAAGAAACATGCTTGAGAGTGTGGAATTGTATTCCCTGCACTTGCAGCTAAAATAGGTGAATCCCTTTTATACAAGCCTGGTTTTCTAAGGACAAATGCCATGTAATGACAAGGAGAGCATTATTCCAGCCTTGGAACCTGCAATATAGTTAATTTGTGCACTTATGTCAGAGACAGAACTTCTTCCTTGTTATCAGTATTAAAGTTCTTGGAAACCTAGTACTGTTTTCTATCTTTTCCTTTTGTTTTTAAATTTACCTATTTTAACTGGAGGCTAATTACTTTACATTATTGTATTGGTTTTGCCGTACATTGACATGAATCTGCCCCGGGTGTACATGTGTTCCCCATCTTGAACGCCCCCCCTCACCTCCCTCCCCATCCCATCCCTCTGGTTCATCCCAGTGCACCTGCCCCTATCATCCTGTATCATGCATTGAACCTGGACTGGCGATTTGTTTCACATATGATAATATACTTAAGAGATGGAGCAGTGAGGGCATAAAACTAACGACAACAATTTTAAAGTATTTGCATGCAAAACTTGTTTTTCACAATCATTAGAAGGCTATGAATATAGAGAGAAACTCTAAAAAGTTTCCAGTAAGTTACGTCTGGGAGAGTTGTGGCAGTCATTATGGAATGCTGAGTGACAACACCCATGTGGGTAGACACATGAAACACAGGAAGTTAGTTCTGATTTCAAAGTGAATTATTTGACATCTCTGCCACTTGGTATCATTTTGGTCCTTCTAGGACGTGTGTAGTGATCAGCTACTGAGGTTTTAGTTTGCTTTCTTGATAAGAACTGAAGCTAATAATTTTTAATGTTTAATATTATAGGCAATTTCTACACCTTTTTGGAAGGTTTATGGGTTTTATTTTGAAGATCTCTGTGCAATTTAAAATAGGAGTTCTGGGTTTCTCATCACTAAATTATAGGTGATGTATATATATATTCTAGATATAGTTCTTCTTTCATATATATGTATTTATATATATAATAAATTTACATATACAAATTTACACATAAATTTATATATAATGTAAAATTTTGTATATGTGAATATAGATAAAATTTTTTCATACTCTGTGGATAGCTTTTTTACTTTTAAAATGTATAATCTCTAATGATCAGATTTAAAATATTGACAATGTTCAATTTTTAGTTTCTTTATGGCTCTTGATTGTATTTTTCCTATAGATTTTCTAGAGGTTTAGCTTTGACATCTTGATCTCTGACTCATTTTGAGCTATTTTTTGTCTATAGCATGAGGTAGTGGTTGAAGTTCCTTTTTTAATATATAAGGATATCCAATTGATGTGGTGTAGTGTAATTTGTTGAAAAATGTATTATTTCTGCTTTAATCACTTTGATATCTTTGTAAAACAATTCATCTATTTAAGTCTATTTCTGAGCTTTCTATTATGTTTCGATGGTTTTTATGTTTATTCTTTTCTTTTTTCCTCTTTTTAAAATTTATTTTTTGTTATCAAAGAGAATGTCCAGAAACATTGAGTACTAAAGAATCTGTTCATGGCATTGTTTTACAAAAGTTCCTAATGGAGTGTGAATATTTTATTTTCTGTTGTATCCTTCACTTATTAATGATGAGGTGGATGAACTGGTGCAATTACTTAAAAAAAAAAATTCCAGACAAAAACATCCATTCTCATTCTGAATCTGTTGACTGGAGTGAATTCAGTGGTTACAATACCACCACTGGCTAAGAATCAAGCTCCCCACAAGAGGGAACTATTCAAGTCATCTCATTTGGTCACACAGGTCTCTCACAAATAGGTACCATGTTTGAAGTCTCAAACAAAATGTCTGTGTCACTTAAATTACACAATGTGGCAGTGTTTGTTTCATGGGGACATAGTCTTGAAAGAAGGGGTAACGTAGAAAACAATCTGCTTGCATGTTATACGTCAGTACATTATTGGACTGTGTATGGGTTTAAGGGCACTATAGCCCCTATTAAAGAACAATTCTACCAATAAAGCATCTGTCAGATCCCAACTGCTCCTGATGCTGAAGATGTTGACTCATTTTAAACATGGGCTGTTAGGTTGGGGCCTTCTTCATCTACTATTTGGCTCAAATGGTTTGAAATGAAGTTGGTGGTCTTTCTGGTCCATCTAAGCTTTATTCCTCAGCCTCAGGGTATGTGGGGTACTTGACCGTTTCTACCTTCTCTCAAACTTTGTAGGAGGGATACAGGCCCGTCCTTCCAAGTTTTCTGTTGTCACCTTTAGAAAAGCCATCCCTATGATTTCCAGCCACACCAATGATATCTCCAGGTTCCATGGGGATTTCATCCACAGTTCGAGGTTCGTGAGGATAAATGGCAATCTGATTGTGGGCATTTTGGCCTCCAAAATAGTAGATGTCATCCAAAGAATGGAAGTTTGCAGAGGCATCGGGATGCAGTGTCTGCATGATCTCATAAGCAACTCGACAGACCTGGGATGAAAAAGTACACACCAGGAAGTCTGCCTGAGAGAGAAAGTGTATATGCAGGATCACACCTCGAAGTGAATTTTCTGTGTATCGATTGTGTAGTCCAGCTGACCGAGAGATAGAGTTATCACTAATAAATTCATAATTGGGGTACTTTATTTTGCCTCCTTTAATAAAGAAGGGTCATCTGTGGCCAAATGAGCTCTCTTTTTATCCACTTGCATTCTGCAAGCAAGAAGCTGAAAATGTTCTTCAACATGCACCATGTATTCCTCAATGGGATGGAAGGCTGTTTCTGTTCCCACTTTTTCTGTGTGTCTGACGTGAACTCCAAAAACTGGATATTTGAAGCCTAGCTTCTTGGTGGCCTCTTCTATTTCCTTTTCTGGCCAAGGTTGCAGGCAGATCAAGTATTTGACAAACTGGGACACCCACCACACTGCAGGATCACCATGGACTCATACAAGTCGATCTGCAAGGTCTTCTGGTACAGCCAGGGGTAAATATGGAGGACGAGGATGAAGACTGTCCACGATGGGGAGCTCGACTATCTGTACATTTTTTCCCTTTACTTCACCTGACCAGTGTCCAATGGAGACACCAGATCTGTCTGTGCAGGTCTCACTTACAGGTCTAAACACAGTTTCCCATCCTCCAGTAGCATAGCGCCAATTTTGAGATTCCAAGATGAGTGTTCGCCGGGTGCCATATGCAATCATGAAGCAGTAGGCCACATGATGGAGTTGACAGCCATAGCCACAGCCTTTGTTGATGTTACACACCAGCTTTTTGGCTTTGCTGAAGTCCTTGGGATTCTGAAGATACGTTATTCTCCACTGCACCAGCTCTGTCAGATCTTTGGCCTCTTTTTCCCGCCAACCACCTGCTCCATCTGTTTGACTGAGGTAGTATAAATCCATCATTATAAACCTTTCATGATGTCCCAAATCTGACAGAAATTCATCTACATGTCTTTGGAGTTCATTTCCTTCTAAATTCATTAATTTCTTCAACTCATTTTGTAAAAAAAACCAAAGCTCTTTAGCTCCATTTTCAATCCTCCTCTTTCGGATTTCATGATTCTTCCACAAACCGTTTCTAATTTGTTTCTTATAATTTTCAATCTGTTCTTTGGCCTTCACAAGCTGCTCTTCTAAAGCATGAATCCTTCCTGAAGCTGGCCCCTGATCGATGGGGCCTTCTGGTACTCGGAGAGCTTCAGCCATTTGCCTCAAGTCTTCATTTTGCTGTTTTAAGCGTTCAAGCTTTGCCAAAATCTTGGACAGTTCTCGGCTAGAGTGATCAGGGTGGTCATTATCTCGTACCAAGTGACCACCTATATAAATATCAAGGTCCCCCAGGCAAAAAGAATGAGCATGATCCAACGCCAGGAACCAGTCAATGGCCCCATTTTCAGAGTTTCAACTCACTCTCCTGGGGTCCTGGAGCTCAAAGAATTAAAAACATCATCACTCTGGTTCTAACCAGTGCAAAGGCTGTAGACTTTCGTTGTTTCAACACATGATGCTTCAGACAAATTAGTCTCTCCTGTAGTCCTATGGTGAATATTTTCAAGAGATCTTCCTGGTGGTACGAGTAGGAAGTTTTATTTTCCTGTGCTTCATGGACTCTACATGCTTTTTTCCCTTAGAATGTAAGAAGCTGATGAAATCACATATTTCCAATGGAAGATATTACTGCTTGAAAGCAGGTCACTATAATTATCAACTGAATTTGTTCAGTTAATCAATAACTGCAATAGAACACTTTATCAAAACTGGAAACACCATCAGGGTCATGGGTGCTCTCTTAGAAAAAGCAGCAACCCGAGGCGGGAGCAGAGGCAGTCTCCGCCATTCCCCAGCAGCCAGCGCCACTACAGCCCTCAGCCGCAGATGCCCCGCACTGGGGCAGTGGGCTATGTTTATTCTTACATCAATACTTCACAACCTTGCTTTTGTTCGTTTTCTTGTTTTTTCAAATTTATATTTTATATTAAAATACAGTTGATTAACAATAATGTGTTAGTTGCATATACACAGCAAAGTGATTCAGTTATACCCACACAATTCTCCTTTGTTTTTTAAATTATTTTCTCATTTCGATTATTATAGAATATTAACCAGAGATCCCTGTGCTATACAGTATGTTCTTGATTATCTATTTTAAATATAGCAGCTTGTACATGTTAATCCCAAACTCACAGTCTATCCCTCCCCTCTCCCCCTTTTCCCCTGGTTATCATAATTGTGTTCTCTAAGTCTGTGAGTGTTCTTGTTTTATAAATGTCTGTTTGTATGTTTTATTTTAAGATTCTGGCATATAAGCCATATCATATGATATTTGTTTTTCTCTGACTTGCTTCACTTAGTATGATAATCTCAGGTCCAACCTTGTTGCTGTAAGTGGTGTATTTCCTTATTTTTAATTGCTGGGTAATATTCCATTGTATATATATATGGTATCTTGTTTCTCCATTCTCTTTTGAGGACATTTAAGTTACTCCCAAGTCTTGGCAATTGTAAACAGCACGGTGATGAACATCAGACTGCATGTAACCTTTTGAAGCAAGGTTTTCTCCTAACATATATCCAGGATCCATATGCTGGCTAACATAGTAGGTATATTGAGCTTTTAAGGAACCTTTATATTGTTCTCCTTAGGTATTGTGTCATTTTACATTCACACCAGCAAATGTAGGAGAGTTCCCATTTCCCCATACCCTCTCCAGCATTCATCATTTGTAGACATTTTTAATGATGGCCATTCTGAAAGCTGTGAGGTGATATCTTAGTGTAGCTTTAATCTGCATTTCTCTAATACTTAGCGATATTGAACATCTTTAATATGCCTCTTGTTCATTTGTATGTCATCTTTTAAGTACATAAAACAGGATTGTTTTCCTTCCCTAAAACTGGTTTGTGTGCTACCTATTCATCCCATTACTTCTCCTTTGAAATTTCCAGAAATCACTATACTTTTTTCTGATTCTAGTTTTTCCTTTTCAAGAAAGGAAATTCATAATTCATATATGTGTACATAAATAATTCTTTCTCAGCATAAATATCTTATGACTTATCTCATTCAGTGCTCAAATATATTAATATTTTGTAATTCACTAACATCAACTGTCTACACTCTATCTCCAGCTCCACATAAATCTATTTAATTTGTAACATCTGTACTATATTTCTAATAGCCCACTACTGTTTTTTCAATATCATGATAAGTATGATTCAATAGAAAGATTAATATTGTCCCCAAATTAGAAGAAATTAAATTAGGAACACAATGTGCTTGCAAGCTAAGTCATTTCAGTTGTGTCAGGACCATAATGTAGATTGTATTAAAAATGTTAAACTGAGTAGAAACTTAACAATTAAAACCTTCTTGATATTGGGGAAAAAAATGACCTCAGAGTCTTAACTTTACATCTGAGAAGGAAGAATCTGCTTAAACATATGGTAAGAATTTGGAGTGAACAATAAATAATTGAAAAAAAATACTAGATTATATACGGTCTCTTACTACATGAAGCTTCTGCAATTATTCAAAACTAACTCCGGGAGTTGGTGATGGACAGGGAGGCTTGGCATGCTGTGATTCATGGGGTCGCTAAGAGTCAGTCACGACTGAGAGACTGAACTGAACTGAACTATTAATCAGGAAAAAAAAAATAAATTGAAGGGGATTAAACAGATATGATGAAACAGAAACTTTTAATAAAATGTTGAAAAAACAAAAAGTTACTAAGTTGTGTTTATAAGAATACAGGGCAAGTTTACATAGGAGCAAAACAATAGATGGCAAGGTGAAGAAGGGTTGGGAACACATTAGGTGAAAACCACATAGATATTAATACCAGGCAAGTGAGAGATACAGAGACACAGCATCTAAGCTACTGGGCTTCAAAGCCTGCTTATACCTAGTGTCCTCTCTTCCTCTACATAAGTTTGACTCAACACTAACAAGTATATGTGTGCACACTCCTTTTCAATCTTAAAGGCAGTGGCTGTCACACACTAAGACAGAATTATACTAGCTTCACAATTAGAAGAGAATGGTCTCTATGGACTTTTTCTAGGTCAGTTCAAACAATGAAGACATTTTGAAATTTCTATTCATTTTTTGTCATCTGAAATTAACTTCTTCCTCCATAGCATCCTCATGGCATTTTTCACTTCTGCATTCCTCAGGGTATAAATCAAAGGGTTGAAGAAAGGTGTTCCAATTGTATAAAGCACAGCTATCATCTTATCTGTGGAGAAGGTGGTGGCAGGGCGTGTGTATATAAATATGCAAGGACCAAAGGAAAAATTGACCACCATAATATGGGAGATGAAGATGGAGAGGACTTTTTTCCTCCCCTCAGCACTGGTTTCTCAGAGAATGCAAGATGATAGCATAGGAGAACATCAGCACGACAAAACTCACTGTACAGATGGCCCCACTGTTGGACACCAAGAGTAGGTTGGTCACATAGGTGTCTGTACAGGCAAGTTGTAACAAAGGCTGCAAGTCACAGAAGTAGTGGTCAGTTCCATTGGGACCACAGAAAGTCAGACTCAAGGCTAGAAAAATCTGAGCTGATGAATGCACACAGGACCCCACCCAGGCCAGGGACTTTAGCACACCACAGACTCGATGACTCATGATGGTTGTGTAGTGTAGAGACTTACAGATGGCCACATAGCGGTCAACAGTCATGAGGACAAGGATGAAGATCTCCA
This sequence comes from Moschus berezovskii, assembly GCF_049115385.1. Lineage (NCBI taxonomy): Eukaryota > Metazoa > Chordata > Mammalia > Artiodactyla > Moschidae > Moschus > Moschus berezovskii. Next base: position 45,509,448 of record NC_142485.1, on the reverse strand, counting down.
GGCAGCCAAAGAAGTGGAATGCAAAGACTTGGATCACGCATTCACTGAAAGAGATAGTGGTCTTCTTCAAAAGGGCATCAGCAATCATTCTAGGAGCTATGGAATTAGAGAAGCAGCCATCAGATAAGGATAAGTAGAAAAGGAAGAAGTACACTGGACTCCCAAGTGCTCAGCTGGTCTTGATGGTAACAATAATCAGCAGGTTACCCAGAAATATCCCCAAGTAGAGAACCAAGAAAATGACAAACACTGTTTTCTTCCTGACAGGATCTTGTGTGAACCCAAGCAGAATAATCTCAGTCACATTATTTTTCAGCTGCATGATTTCATGAAAGAGGAGAAGACATGAGTGTGAAATGATTAATCTGCAAAAAATAAGGGAATAATTCATAGGATGTTACATGATGTTATGGAATATTGCTTTTGGGGGCCATTGTACCCGTGATTTCTTAATAACTAACTCATGCTAACACTTTGTGTGATAATTTTTAATGACCGCTGCAAAGGTTTACTATGAGTTTCAAACAAGCTTCTGAAAGTAATAATTTCCTATAAGTTTGTTTTTTAGAAAGCTTGCTAAATTTGATATCATTATTGATTAAATTTTCCAATGTGTTGAATGCATAGTTAAAAGATAAGTCTTTGTTATTTCTTTCATTTGTTTGTCATATTCAAAAATTTTACGGCACATGTTTTTGACGGAATATCACTTGGGATTTAGGATATACATGACTGCTATTGGAGGTTCATGATATAAATATAAAGTCACACTACACCTTTCACTCTGTTAAAACCATCATACACAAAAACTTATGTATCACATAATTGCTATACAGAGAGATATATAATCATATATATATATGTATATATATTTAATATGTTCCACCTCTTCCTTGCATTCTTGTTCCAGTTATTACAGCTTGAGCAATGAAAAAGGAAACATGCCCTTTAAATCATTTGCTGTTATCATCTTGAAGGTGATAGTCTGTATTAGACAGCTACTAATGATCAGAAATAAATGTTATTTCATATGCAATTATCTGCCATTATCTCAAATATCCCAGTTTATCTCTTTTCCCAACTTCTAAAAACTACCGTTTAGAATACTCAGAATTCCTGAAGTTACCGTACTAAATGGAGGATGGTGGGTTATTACTCAAAAGTTAGTATTTTTCTCTTAAACATCTTAGATCTGGAGTAATTTGGGGAAATGGTTGTGTGTCATCAGGTGGTTAATATAGGATCCAATCATGGTTTTATTCCCAAGAGAGTCTGTATTGTTCAAGTATCTGAAAATCTGCAGTTCAGTTCAGTTAAGTCACTCAGTCATGTCCGACTCTTTGCGACCCCATGAATCACAACACGCCAGGCCTCCCTGTCCAACACCAACTCTCGGAGTTCGCTCAAACTCATGTCCATCGAGTGAGTGATGCCATCCAGCCATCTCATTCTCTGTCGTCCCCTTCTCCTTCTGCCCCCAATCCCTCCCAGCGTCAGAGTCTTTTCCAGTGAGTCAACTCCTCGCATGAGGTGGCCAAAGTATTGGAGTTTCAGCTTTAGCATCAGTACTTCCAGTGAACACCCAGGGCTGATCTCCTTTAGAATGGACTGGTTGGATCTCCTTGCAGTCCAAGGAGCTTTAAGAGTCTTCTCCAGCACCACAGTTCAAAAGCATCAATTCTTCAGCGATCAGCTTTCTTTACAGTCCAACTCTCACATCCATACATGACCACTGGAAAAACCATAGCCTTGACTAGACGGACCTTGGCATAGAAAGTTACTAATACTACAATGAAGCATTACCATGACAAAAGACTTCTTGGATGGCTTGACGGTGGAATGGCCTACCCTCATCCTCGAATCATTCTTGATAAACATATTGGGCCTAAACAATGGGACATCTGGAAACTTGCTGCAAGGACCAAGGAACACTGCACTTGGACTGGACATTTCACAAGGACTAATCATAGCCATAGCAATTATTTCTCTCACTATAATCAATCATATTTTGTACAAGATTATCTTCCATTTCCTTTTGTAATAGCTATAGGAAATTTGTAATTCAATAAGACTTTACGTTCTGTAACTTTCATAAATTGTAAATTATATACTTATCTTAACTCCTCTATTTCCTTGAGAAATGACTCCCTTTTGATTCTCCGATCTCAACATAATCTGTGGTTACCAATAAATCTCCAGTGGCCCTGGGAAGGTCCCACGGCTGGACTTGCTTCCCAGTTACGTACTAAATTGCTCCAGTGATCTAAATGATTCACTGGATGGCTGATATTTGGCATTTTGAGATTAATAGCTATTTGCACCACTGCTGCTGTCACTGATGTTGCTTTATAAACCTCAATTCAAACACATACTTTTATTCAAAATTGGACTAAAGATGCCCATACTATGTGGGCCACTCAGGCTCATATTGATGAAGATATTCAAGAGAAAATACAGGAACTAAAAACAGGCATCAGATGGGTTGGAGATCAATTGACAGATGTTTAAAAAAAGGTGATACTAAAATGTGATTGGAATTCTACTCAATTTTGTGTTACACCTATTCATTTCAATAATAATGCCTACAACTAGGAACAAATCAAATTTCATTTACAAAACATACACGATAATGCCTCTCGAAATGTACAATTATTAAAAAAAAGTATTTGAAACCTTTTCTAATAATCTCCCCTTTTCCACTAATTTGAAAACTTCAGCTGAACAACTAGCTGATCAATTATCTGTGCTAGACCCACATAGATGGTTTCAAAGCATTACTCACAGCATCGGATCTAAAACTGTAATTTTGGTGATTGTCTTAACAATTATATTTCTCATCTACCATTGCCTTCATGCCAAGAGTGTTAAAACTAAACAAACTCTAATGGTCAGAATTCTTTTTACAAATATCATAAATAAATAAGGGGGTATGTCAGGGAATGTTTAACAGGAGGATTCCTGCGTGCTGTTTCTCACACGTCCTTTGTTTGTTTTTAAGCGGAACAGAACGCTGTTCCCAGGAACTAAGGTCATTGTGTGAGACAGGCTTGAGTCTCCTTTAGTAAATATTCTCTTTATAACAAAACTGCTTAGTCTCAATCCTCATTCTTGAGATATGGTTTGTCTCCTGACCTTGTGACCCCTGGTTCCCTTGGTAATGGTTACTGTGCATTTGGTTTTCTGATCTTTATCATTGTTGAAAGAAATTTCTTGTACCACAGCCTTTATATACTCACAGAGAAATCATTAAAGTACCTTTGCTCCAACAGAGCTTGGGTCCCTGTGTCTTTCTTTGTTTCTCTCTTCCTCTCTCTCTCTTTCTCTCTCCTTGACCAATTCCTTAGATCATAGAGACCCGTCTTGCCCACTTTCCTGCCTGGGTTTCTTAGACTCTCTCTAGAAGGTGCCCTGTGCCTTCACTTCCCCCTCGAGAGGGCCCCCAGTGCCTTCGTGGGAGATGCAAGACCTGTGCCAAGGACTTTATTGGTTTTCTGCGTAAACTAGAGAATATCAGCCTCTTTCTCTCTCTCTTTCACTTTCTTATCGTCGTCTCTGCACCACCAGGTCCCGGTCCATTAAAGGACTCGAACATAAACCTATGATGTTATTTTGGGAGAATATAAGGAGTGATGATTCTATATTGTGATATAAGATATTCTGTGGAAAGTTGTCACATGGTGATGGAAAAGTTGCGTTCTCCCAAGGCTATGTGAAAGTCACTGTCTCCACTAACCTTTTGTCTGATTTCTGACATAATCTTTTCAAACTTTCTAGTACCTCTAGCTCCTAGTGAGGATGAATCTTGTCACACTACCTTACATCAACATTATGTATGAAATTTCTTACACTCTGCCATTTCTAGAATTTGTAATAAAAACAATAACACATGAATACATTCTTCTATTATTTCATTACAATAATGAGTTTTAACATGTCAAGATTTATTGAGTTCATAACATCATTTTTCCTCAACATTTGTGTTCATTTTATTTATTTCTTATTTTAACAGTAAATCTTAAAAAAAAAAAAAAAGCTTCTATTTCCTACTCAGAGTTATGTGGTAAAAAGTGTATTCAAAATAAATATGGAAGTGTATTAGAAAATAATGATGGCTAATTTTGTAATGATGCCTCTCTGAGTAAAAGATTGAAAATGTTTTTCACTTACCTGTTAGAAGACACTGAATAAGTGTCTATTCAGACCATCTTTTTGATAGCAACCTTTTCAGAGAGCAGTGAAAAAACACACTCTTGTCTGAATTCCAGGGGGAATATTTTAAGAAATAGTGACATAAGTTATTGGCATAATAGAGAGTGTTCTCTGTAAAGTTTTCCCCACTGTGCTAGTCAGAAACATCTCATGTGTAATAAGCAGCTTTCATCTGTCTATTTAGCTTATTAGGAAAACACGTCAATTGTTCTCAATTTCATTAATCACATAGAAACAAGGATTTGGAATTCTTAGGTGCTTCACACTGAACAACATTAACAGGGAAAAAGACAAATAAAACACATGAATGGTAGAGAGAGCAGGTTAAAAATAAAGAATAAAAATAGTTATTCATTAAAATAATTGGTAAATGTCAATGTATGGCAAAACCAACCAATATAATATTGTAAAATAATTAGCCTCCAATAAAAAAATAAAAAAACAAAAAAAACATTAACAAAAAAAAAATAGTTGCTCATCCAGAAACATCTGCTGCCAACTAGAACCTAAATTATCCCTCCTGGTGTTAGAAACTTAGCAGAACAGAAAAGTATGGTGTAATATAGTCAATGAAATGAGATATTTGGATAGCATCACAGACTCAATGGACATGAATTTGAGCAAACTCTGGGAGATAATGGGCAAGGAAGTGTGGTGTGCTGCAGTCAATAGGGTTGCAAAGAGTCTGATATGACTGACTGAACAAAGACAATATAGTCAAAGGATTAAATGAAAAAAATTCCAAGCAAGATTTTAATACATAAAGCAGTGTCTTTTAAAAAAGGAGAGGATATAATTTGCATTACTTTAAAGATTAAAAACTTTGAACATCTTTATAAGTGCCTCTTGACCAACTTCATGCCTTCTTTGGAAAAATTTCTATTAGGTCTTCTTTCAATTTGAATCTTTCTTTTTTTAATTATATAAGCTATGTATGTATTTTGGATATTAACTCCTTATCAAACATATTATTGGCAAAAATTTTCTCCTTCTCAGGTAATCTTTTCATTTTCTTCATAGCTTCCATTCCTGTGAAAATACTTTTAATTATGATCTATTTGTTTATTTTTGTTTTCTTTGCTTTAGGAACCAGAATAAATCTGAATTGAAAATATTGCTATGATTTATGTCATAGTGTTTTGCATATTCTTCCTTTCAGGAGTTTTATGGGTTTTAGTCTTATATTCAGGTATTTAATCCATTTTGAGTATATCTTTAAAAATAAATGAAGTTAGAAAATATTTCAATTTCATTCTTTTGCACGTAGCTTTTTCATTCTTTTCAGTTCAGTAGAGTTCAGTTCAGTTCAGTCGCTCAGTCGTGTCCAACTCTTTGCAACCCCATTAATCACAGCACGCCAGGCCTCCCTGTCCATCACCAACTCCCGGAGTACACTCAAACTCATGTCCACAGAGTCGGTGATGCCATCCAGCCATCTCATTCTCGGTGGTCCCCTTCTCCTCCCCCTTCCAACCTTTCCCAACATCAGAGTCTTTTCCAGTGAGTCAACTCGTCGCATGAGGTGGCCAAAGTATTGCAGTTTCAGCTTTAGCATCAGTCCTTCCAATGAACACCCAGGATTGATCTCCTTTAGAATGGACTTGTTGGATCTCCTTGCAGTATAAGGGACTCTCAAGAGTCTTCTCCAACACCATAGTTCAAAAGCATCGATTCTTCGGCGATCAGCTTTCTTCACAGTCCAACTCTCACATCCATACATGACCACGGGAAAAAACATAGCCTTGACTAGACGGACCTCGGTTGGCAAACTAATGTCTCTGCTTTTTAATATACTATCAAGGTTGGTCATAACTTTCCTTCCAAGGAGCAAGCGTCTTTTAATTTCATGGCTGCAATCAGCATCTTCAGTGATTTTGGAGCCCAAAAAATAAAGTCTGATACTGTTTCCACTGTTTTTCCATCTATTTCCCATGAAGTGATGGGACCAGATGCCATGATCTTTGTTTTCTGAATGTTGAGCTTCAAGCCAACCTTTTCACTCTCCTCATTCACCTTCATCAAGAGGCTTTTGAGTTCCTCTTCACTTTCTTCCATAAGGGTAGTGTCATCTGCATATCTGAGGTTATTGATATTTCTCCCAGCAATCTTGATTCCAGCTTGTGCTTCTTCCAGCCCAGCGTTCATCATGATGTACTCTGCATATAAGTTAAATAAGCAAGGTGACAGTATACAAACTTGACGTACCCCTTTTCCTTTTTGGAACCAGTCTGTTGTTCCATGTACAGTTCTAACTGTTGCTTCCTGACCTGCATACAGGTCAAGAGGCAGGTCAGGTGGTCTGGGATTCCCATCTCTTTCAGAATGTTCCACAGTTTATTGTAATCGACACAGTCAAAGGCTTTGGCATAATCAATGAAGCAGAAATAGATGTTTTTTCTGAAACTCTCTTGTTTTCTCCATGATCCAGCGGATGTTGGCAATTTGATCTCTGGTGCCTCTGCCTTTTCTAAAACCTGCTTGAACATCTGGGAGTTCACGGTTTACATACTGCTGAAGCCTGGCTTGGAGAATTTTGAGCATGACTTTACTAGCGTGTGAGATGAGTGCAGTTGTGCGGTAGTGTGAGCATTCTTTGGCATTGCCTTTCTTTGGGATTGGAATGAAGACTGACCTCTTCCAGTCCTGTGGCCACTGCTGAGTTTTCCATTTTTCCTGGCATATTGAGTGCAGCACTTTCACAGCATCATCTTTCAAGACTTGAAATAGCTCAACTGGAATTCCATCACCTCCACTAGCTTTGTTAGTAGTGATGCTTTCTAAGACCCACTTAACTTTAAATTCCAAGATATCTGGCTCTAGGTCAGTGATCACATTATCGTGACTATCTTGTTTGTGAAGATCTTTTTTGTACAGTTTTTCTGTGTATTCCTGCCATCTCTTCTTAATATCTTCTGCTTCTATTAGGTCCATACCATTTCTGTCCTTTATCAAGCCCATCTTTGCATGAAGTGTCCCCTTGGAATCTCTAATTTTCTTGAAGAGGTCTCTTGTTTTTCCTATTCTGTTGTTTTCCTCTATTTCTTTGCATTGATCACTGAGGAAGTCTTTCCTATCTCTCCTTGCTATTCTTTGGAACTCTGCATTCAGATGCTTATATCTTTCCTTTTCTCCTTTGCTTTTCGCCTCTCTTCTTTTCACAGCTATTTGTAAGGACTCCTCAGACAGCCATTTCACTCTTTTGCATTTCTTTTCCATGGTGATGGTCTTGGTCCCTGTCTCCTGTACAATGTCACGAACCTCCGTCCAGAGTTCATCAGGCACTCTATCAATCAGATCTTTTCCCTTAAATCTATTTCTCACTTTCACTGTATAATCATAAGGGATTTGATTGAGGTCATATCTGAATGGTCTAGTGGTTTTCTCTACTTTCTTCAATTTAAGTCTGAATTTCGCAATAAGGTGTTCATGATCTGAGCCACAGTCAGCTCCTGGTCTTATTTTCGCTAACTGTATACAACTTCTCCATCTTTGGCTGCAAAGACTATAACCAATCTGATTTCGGTGTCGACCATCTGGTGATGTCCATGTGTAGAGTCTTCTCTTGTGTTGTTGGAAGAGGGTGTTTGCTATTACCAGTGCATTCTCTTGACAAAACTCTATTAGCCTTTGCCCTGCTTCATTCTGTGCTCCAAGGCCAAATTTGCCCTTAACTCCAGGTGTTTCTTGACTTCCTACTTTTGCATTCCAGTCCCCTATAATGAAAAGGACATCTTTTTTGGGTGTTAGTTCTAAAAGGTCTTGTAGGTCTTCATAGAACCATTCAATTTCGGCTTCTTCAGCATTACTGGTTGGGGCATAGGCTTGGATTAATGTAATATTGAATGGTTTGCCTTGGAAATGAACAGAGATCATTCTGTCATTTTTGAGATTGCATCCAAGCTTAAATAACAAAGTATCTTCCATTAACAATTAGCTTTAGCTATTATTATTATTGTATTATTACTATTATATAATAAGATTTTTCTCATCTATTTTATGGATGAAATAATACCATTTGCCTAGGTTGTAATCATATCATGCATATAGAAGTCAATCATTGAGTGTATATTTATTAGTTACTATAAAGTTATTAGATTTAAAAATGTTAATTTTATTACAATAGCTTCCATATATTTTCATTATTTTCCCATTACTAATGCTCTGTTACACATTATGTCAATTATTATAAACAGCCTGATTCTAGTGATCTTTTGTGTCTTCCATCTCCCTATTTAAACTCAGCATACTTCATACAGATCAGTCAAAGTTCATTCCCAGAATAACATCCACATTCACTCTTTTTCAAATCTGTTTTCATCCTTATACTCTCATTATTGGTTACCTTGCATGGTTTCCAATTTCCTAAGACTAAAGGGAAAATCACTTGGCTTTACATTCATAGCTTTTACAACTATTTTCTACCTTTCACTTCAGGTTGGTTGCAACTATATAAGAGATCTATTAATTCATATTAGATTCTGAGCATCTCACATGATTAAATGTGCACAGACAATCCCCTGCCTGTGTGTTCAGAGTTCCTCATGTATCTAACTTTAAACATTATTCACTTCTGCCCTTGAGAGGACTTAAGAGATCAGAAAATTTTTTTCCTGTATCAAAAGAAAAACTGAAAATAATTTGTAATTCAATAGAATCAAGCCATTTATCTTTTTATTACATGCAGAGGCTTAGTGAACTCACAGTTGAGCTAATAGAAAGTATTTTTTCAGGTAATATAATTAATCATAATATAAGATACATGGAGAATAGGAACATGAATGAATTTATTCCTGTGAGACACAAACAGAATCTAAAGATGCAGAAGATCATATTTGTTGTGTGTGTGTGTGTGTTTTTTTTTTTATCTACATCTTCAATGTGTTGGGCTTCCCTTGTGGCTCAATTGGTAAAGAATCTGCTTGCAATGCAGAAGACCTGGGTTCGATCCCTGGGTTGGGAAGATCCCCTGGAGAAGGGAAAGGCTACCCACTCCAGTATTCTGGCCTGGAGAATTCCATGGACTGTCTAGTTCTTGGGGTCACAAAGAGTCGGACACGACTGAGTGACTTTCACTTTCACTTTCAATGTGTAGGAAACGTGCTCATCATGGTAGCCATCATAGTCAGTCCAATACTGAGTTCTTCCATGTACTTTTTCCTGGACTATTTCTCTTTCATTGATACTTGCTATTCCTCTGTGAATATCCCTAAACTGATCTTAGATTCACTCCATGAAAAGAAGACCATCCCATTCAATGAATGCATGATCCAAATCTTTGGGGAACATTTCTTTGGCAGTACTTAAGTCATCCTGCTTATGTGATGGCCTATGATAGTGATGTGGCCATTTGCAAGCCCTTGCACTATACAAGTATCATGAAGTGGCAGGTGTGTGGGCTGCTAATGGAGTGACATAAGTGTGAAGTTTTCTTCATGGGACCACACCGACTGTTTTCATCTTCAAATTACCCTTCTGTGGCCTCAATGTCATAGACCACTTTTTGTGTGATCTGAATCCTTTGCTCAATATTGCCTGCACTGATATTCACACTCTAGGATTTTTTGTTGTTTCCAACAGTGGATTCCTCTGTCTGTTAAACTTCCTCCTCTTGATGGGCTTCTGTGTGGTCATTCTGCACTTCCTAAGGAACCACAGTTTGGAGGCGAGGTGCAAGGCACTCTCCACTTGTGTCTCCCCCATCATAGTTTTTATCACGCCTCTTGTGCCCTGCACATTTGTGTATCTGAGACCATCAGCTACTCTACCTATTGATAAAGCAGTTGCTGTATTCTACATTTTAATAACTTCCATGTTAAATCCCTTCATCTATACCTTGAGAAGTGCCCAGATGAAAAATGCCATTAGGTATTTGCATAAGAGTGATTTCAGGTGATAAAAAAGATGCATGGAGCCCAGTATGGATTCTGTTGATGCAAATGTCAAGTTATTACTGATACTTTCAGCAAAGAATATTTTTGAGATAAAAGGAAAATAAACAGTCAGTATACGTCATAGATTCTGCAAGGGGAGAAGAAATGGGTGCAAGAAAAGTGAGGACAATTTGGATATCTCACACTTCATGATTTTAAAACTTACTGTAAAGCCACAATAATCAAAACAATGTGGTGTTGGCATAAAAACAGGCATATAGAACAATAGAAAATAGAGCCAGCAATAAACCATTACATGAATGGTTAAATGACTTTAAAAGTATGCCAACATCACCCAATTTAAAAAGCAATTTTTCAACATATTTACTTGGCAAAACTAGATGTCTATATGTAAAAGAATGAAAGTAGATTCTTAGCTTTCATCATATCACAATATACTCAAATGGATCAAACCCCTTAACATAAGAGCTAAAATCATGAAACATTTAGAAAAAATAGAGAGCAAAAGATTCTGGCCATTAGATTAGGCAATTTTTTTTTTTAATGACACCAAAAACAAAGGCACAAGAAAAAAAAGTAGGTAAATAGGACTGTATCATAATTGAATACTTTTATTTGTCAAAGGATACAATCAGCAGAGAGAAAAGGCAACCAAAAAAATGGAAGGAAACAAAGACATATCTGATAAGGAGTTCATATCCAGACTATATAAGAAATTTCTGTAAATCAATAAACTAATAATAATGCAATTAATAAATGGGCAAAGAACTTGAAAGGAATTTTTATTCCAAATTTGTATAACCACGTTCTTTACAGTATTATTCAGAAGAGTTAAATGTTTAAGCAAACAAAGTATCCATTATCTCATGAATAGATAAACAAAATGTGGTATACAGTCAATAGAATATTATTCAGTGTTAAAAAGGAGCAAGTGTACTCATGGTACAACACAGATAAATTGTGAGGATGTGTTAAATAAGTCATTCATTTCTCATAAACTTTACCTTCTCTAATAGGTTTATATTTACAGGTGAAGTGAAGTAAAAGTCACTCAGTTGTGTCCAACTCTTTGCACCCCATGGACTGTATAGTCCACAGAATTCTCTAGGCCAGAATACTGGAGTGGATAGTCAGTCCCTTCTTCAGGGGATCTTCCCAATCCAGGGATCAAACCCAGGCCTCCCACATTGTAGGCTGATTCTTTACTGTTTGAGTCACTAGAGAAACCGTAGTGGTAGGGTTTTTTGTAGGTTCCTCACATTCAGTTCCTCCTATTATCAGATTGTATTATGACAGTACATATGTAACAGCTAATTAAAGACCATATCACACACTTTAACTAAAATCCATACTTTAACTAGATTTATTTGTGTTTACTGGTGCCATGTTTCTCCTCCAGAATGTGAAAAAACACATTATATTCACTTTTCAAGTTCTTTTCAGCTCTTCCAGACAGTGACAGTTTCTCTGACTTTTCTTGTTTTGAATGACCTAGACCTTGATAGCTTTGAAGAGGAGTAGTCAGACATTTTGTATTAAGACCCTCCATTGGGGTTTGTCTGATATTTTGCTCACAATTAGACAAAGGTTATAGGTTATTGGAAGAACACCCACAGAGGAAGTTCTATTTCCACCATACCATATCAGCAGGTAAATACTCCCAATGTGATTTATCACTGTGCTGTGAATCTTGATCACCTAACTGAGGTACTGTTTGTAATAATCCACACCCCCCCCCCCCGGTAAATTTACTCTTTTCTCTCATTTCGTTCTGTGATCTTTGGAAGGAAGCCACTTAAGTGTTTGAGGATAGAACAGCTACATAACTTGTTTGGAATTCTTCTATCTATTCTCACCTAATTATATATATAGTTATTTATTTAATTATTTACATCATTATAACTCACAGGTATTTGTATCTCAATCTTTACATTATATCTCAGTTCAATGTTTATTTTCATGCTGACCTTTTTCCTAGCACTGGGCACTGGGGGCCCTCTTATTTGGTTCCTTTGTCCCTTTGGGTTATTTTCATCAGTGTGTGTGAAGGGAAGGGGCATTTAAGGGAATGGCCTTCTCCAGAATTCTATGCTTTGCATCATCCACATGTAAATACTTCTACAGGGAAAACAAAAGAGATACACTTGCCCAGTCAAAATCTTATATGGAGTGGATTTCAGAAGGCGTGGGGTGAATCCGGAATCAACTCTGTCTTCTGATGTGCAGGTGAGGACCTAAGTCTCCTCATGCGATCACAGAATCCCTGGTTCTAGATAAACTGAATTTTAGGATGACTTGGTCTATTATCAGTTGAGTAAATGGTGTTCAAAATGTCCTTGGGCTGAAAAGAGGGCAACTGAACATTGTAACCTCTGCATGAACTCTTACAGGGCTAATATGACTTTTATTGAAGAGTAACAGTCTATACGATACTTGGAGAAAGTGAATCTGACTAATGACACTGTGAGCGTCTAGTACATATAACACAGCTATGGAAGAATTGAAAGTTTAGAACATTTCTAGGTGTGTTTTGTATTCTAAATTCAGATGATGGAAATAAATGCCTTGCACAGCAGCTTCTGAAGTACTGGAACTGAGGATGTGAGACATCAGTAAATAGAAATAATATCTGCTTGTGAGCTTCAGGATATATTCCGTAGATATGATCATTTGTGGGGAGTATAGGAGAATGCAGACTTCTGTTTTCCTCAATGGCATCCAAGTATAGTGTAGTGAGAAACACTGTTAGACTGTATGCACAGAAGATTTCCTTAAAGCTTTGATTCATTCAACAGATGTTGGTCAAGCACCTACTATTTTCTAGGTGCTCAAATTCAGTAGTTTATGGGTAAAAATTATGCTCCTGGTTTCTTCATTCCAGCTAGTGTCATTTGTATGCATGCAATTTTAATGTAAGCATATGTATCTACATAGTTATAAAGATATAAATATATTATGAGAATGATTCAAATATGACTATCTATCAACTATTAATCTGTGAAAGTGAAGTCGCTCAGTCGTGTCTGACTCTTCGTGACCCTGTGGACTGCAGCGCACCAGGCTCCTCCACCCATGGGATTTTCCAGGCAAGGGTATGGAGTGGGTTGCCATTGCCTTCTCTGGAATTAATGCACTAAAATGTATTAATTCTATGCATTTCATCATATTGATGCTATTATTTCCATTTTACCATCTAGAAGATTGAGATTACAAAGTTTAACTTTCTCCAGGTCACACAGTTGGCAAATAGGAGAGATCAGTGGTTAGTCTCAAGCTTTATCACTATGCTCTTATGCCTTTCACAAAAAACTTGTTGGTCACCTTGACTTGGAAAGGGCCCAGGAAAGGTGGGCTGGTTTAGGAACCACTTGCTCAAAGGCAGACTCTGCCCTTGTAACTTGCTCCCTCCTTGAGTGCCAACTTAAGCTCATCATGCGGTCCCTGGCCTGTGACTCCTCTCAAGGCTTCCAGTAGACACTAGAAAACTCAGATCTGTCAGACTGCCCCTGTGACGAGTGCCTGGCCTCCATTGGGCAAGTCCCATCTTGGCCAAAAGAGCCATTGCTGGGGCCAGACTGGGGTGCAGAGAAATTGCCTGTCCGGTTGAGAAGGAAAGTAGCACACCAGCAGCCCAGAGCCCCATGGCCAGGCCTGTGCAGAAGGTATAGCACTTTGTTTCTCTCAGACACAAGTTCCCCAATCACTTTGAAAGCTGAGCTAGGATAGTGAGAATAGGGCAAGAGTCTGAGAATCACAGCCACCCTGTCTGGGCTTCTGGCTCTCTTCTGGGTCCAAGCTAATCAGCCTTCTCCTGCCTCTGATAATTCTCACATAATCCTGGGGTCCACCTCACCATCACTCTTATGGAAGTCAAATAAGCCATGCAGAGAACTTAATAGCACAAGGCCAGGCAGGTAATAACAATCATTGTGTCTCTACATGCATGGTCACATTTAATCTCCAGGTGGTTAAAGAGACTGAAGTGAAGAAGGTTAAGTTCATTTCCACAAAGTCACTCACAAGGAGTGAGTGGATCCAGGGTCCCAAAGCTCTTGTCCTGTGGCTCTACGCCACAGTAAACCCTGGTTGTTCCTGTCATTGTTGTTGTTAAGGTTCTTATTGTTACAAGATATCTTTGTTATAGCTGCAGTGGAAACCAATAACAGAGGACAATCCCAATAAGTTACCTCCAAGATGGCTGGAGAGGAGTGACTGAATCCAGCAATGATTTTCTATTATTGTTCTACTTGAGGGAAAGTTAGACTGAACGACTAAATCTAAGCACTGAGGGTCAGTCCTAGCCCTAGTCAGGTGACCTGTCTTCAATGCACCCAAGAAATGCAGGCCTGCCGAGAGAATGCTTAATGTCTAGAATTATGAGCGTAAAAGAAGGAAGAAACCACTACAGCAAACTAGAAGAAAGAACATCAAAAACATCAGGGACGAGGTCCCAGGTGCTGTGGCTGGGTCCTGGGCACTGACTTGTAGCAGAAGTTAACATTGTGTTTGTAGAACCGGTAGAGGGTCCCATCATCAGGGGTCATGGCATAGAAGAAGATGGTAGGTGGCAGATTGTATTGGCCAATCTTGCAGAACTCATCAGTTTCTTGAGGAGCACCAGGCTCGATGGCAACACGATCAATCTGTATATATGTATAAATATATGAATATAGATGATAAATATTTATATACTATTCTTCATAGACATAAACAGCAAAAAATTTTTCATTTGGTTGTTGAATCTTGACAAAGGTATACTCGGAAAACACCTAATTAGACAAGTAAACTGTTAGTTAAATGTAGTGTGTTGTTGTTCAATGTGATTAAAAAACACTGAGTTCTGTAACTGCCTCTGCACTTGCCTTAGCATCTTACTCATGCTCTCAAATCTTATATTCTCACCAAAATATCACTGTCACTCCTGCCTAAATAAGAAGGCAATTATTATTGCCTAAGGATGTGCAATTGTGAATAATAGTCCATTAACTAAGATGAGGTTTCAAAAAACATTAATTTTTTAGCAGAATAAATTTAATTTTTTTGAGAAGGTTAAGAGTCTTGGGAATTCAGTAGAGATTTGTTAAACAAAAAATTTTCAACATCAGAATAAGAAATGATGTCTAACCATGATCATTGCAGTTCCATGCTTTCCAGAATAAAACTGGTTAAAAGAAATATTTTTAAATACAACACATGATAACTATGTATTTCAAAATTATCAAAGAGCATATCTTAAAAATTGGGCATGGCTCATGTGGCTGATGCCAGCAAAATTTCCTCATACAGAGAATTCAAATATATGCTCTTGCTGACATTCTTCTAAGTATACATCATTAATATATGAGCATATGTTTCTAATATATATTATCTGATTTAATTAACTTATCTTTCGAGCATACAGTTCTATCCTCTTGGCTTTCACTTTGAAATAGACTTTAGATAGCATTGCTTATGTATCTGCTTTGTTTTTATGAATGGCTCTATCAGTGGATGTCATTACTGTAAGTACCATCCTTACTCATTAAACTCCTTTCAGATGTGTTTTAAGTCCTTTTTTGTATCTTTGCTACCATAGCAAGTGTTGCAGTGGTAGTTATTGTTCTTGTGGGTGACAGTATCTGTAGGGAATGAAATCACTAGATCCATATCTATGTGCAGTTGTAATATTATGGATGGTGGAAATTGCCTCTTAAGAGATTGTGCCCAATTACACTCCTACAAAAGTGAGGCTGGCTAACACCCACAACTCATCAGCACTCTACGTGAACAGACTTGCACCACAAAGAACACTTTGTAAAAATGATAGGTGGAAATATCTAAATAGACATTAAATTTGAATGTATTAATTAGTGAATACAATTGAGCACATTTTCACGTGGTTAATTATCTGATTTTTGTGACCCCATGGACTGTGGCCCATCAGATTCCTCTGTCCATGGGGTTTCCCAGGCAAGAATACTGGAGTTGGTAGCCATTCCTTTCTCCAGAGAATCTTCCTGACCCACAGAACAAACCCTGGTCTCCTGCATTGTGGGCAGATTCTTTAACATCTAAGCCACCAGGGAAGCCCCTAATTATATTTAATAAGCAGAAAAGTCTTTTTTAAAATGGGTTATTTCACCTAGTATTTACTTTGCCACGTTTTAAGCCTAAAAAGTGAAATCCTTCATATTTGAAAATTGTGATTTTGTCTCATATATAAGTAGCAAACATACTTGTCCAGTTTGGCTTTTGTAATTAGCTATTAGCTTTCATTTGAATAGAATAAAGTGTGAATGCATGCTCCTTCACTTAGTTGTGTCCTACTCTGTGACCCATGAACTGTAACTCACCTGGCTTCTCTGTCCATGGAATTTTCCAGGCAAGAATACTAGAGTGGGTTGCCATTCCCTTCTCCAGGGGATCTTCCCAACACAGGGATTAAACCCACTTCTCCTGCATCTCCTTCATCAGCAAGCAGATTCTTCTTACCATTGAGCTACCCAGGAAGTCCTAATATAGGGGACTTAAACCAATTTTTCTAGTGTTTAGCGTTTAGCTAGATATGATAAATAATAGTTGCCTTTTAATTTCCAAATTCTCTTAGGTAAGATGAGAGTACAGGACATTCAAGACATTTATCACAAAAATGTTAATGAAATGTTCCGGGTGTGACTTGGAGCTTCTTGAGTTTCTTTTTCTAAATTCCTGGCGCTGTTCAAGAAGGGGAACACATGTACACCCGGGGCAGATTCATGTCAATGTATGCACAACCAACCAATATAATATTGTAAAGTAATTAGCTTCCAATAAAAAAAAATAAAAATAAAATTTAAAAAGGACAATAAATAAATAAATTTCTGGTGCTTGATTTTAAACCTGAAAATTGAAACAGTGTTTTGATTTATGGCAAATGTTCTACTTATATTTTTCCTTCATTTTAGACTCACTGAGACTCTGTGTCTTAAGAAAGCATATTGAAAGACTCAGAAAAACAATGAAGTAGACAGCATATTATAAATTATAGGAGTGACTTTAAAACTGTAAGCAACTCAAAATGTTTGAGAAGTGGAATAAAAAGTAAATTTAGTCAAAAGCAACCTATTAAAATAAGTGACATGATGGCCTGGACCAAATTACTGTGTATTTGTTACTAAAATTTTATGTTTATTGTTTCTTTCTCTTTGTCTCACCCTCTATCTTGTGTGTGTACTTATTATGTCTGAAGAATAATTTAGTTTTCATTGTTTTCCTGTTTCTTGTACTATTATTTTCATATGCAATCTAGGGAATAGATTAAGTATTATATATTCCTTTTCATTCAGGTAAAAGTGATACATAGCAGATAAATGAGTGCCCATTGAATAGTGACAATCTCACACTTATGGGCTCCAACCCTTGTATTCATTAATACCTTTCCTTTTCTCCTTTGCAGAATTTTTTTTTTCTAGCCAGTGCTTTCATCTCATCAAGTGAAACAATGCTGCAAAATAAGAGTGTAACTGAGTTCATACTATTAGGATTGACAGAGGATCCTGAGAGACAGAAAATGGTATTTGTAATCTTCCTCATTTTCTATTTCGGAACCGTGGTGGGAAATTTGCTTATTATCGTGACCATCAAGTCTAGCCGGACACTTGGGAGCCCCATGTACTTCTTCCTATTTTATTTGTCCTTGGTTGATACCTGCTTTTCAACTTCCATGGCTCCCAGATTAATTATAGATGCTCTGTCTGCAAAGAAAATCATATCATACAGTGAGTGCCTGACTCAAGTCTTTGCACTGCATTTTTTTGGCTCCATGGAGATCTTTGTCCTGGTCCTCATGGCCATTGATCGCTATGCAGCCATTTGCAAGCCTTTGCATTATCCAACCATCATGAGCCAGAAAGCCTGCATCATCTTGATTGTTCTTTCTTGGATAGGATCCTTTATACATTCTATGGCTCAGATTATCCTGGCCTTGAGATTGCCCTTCTGTGGATCCAATTTGATTGATCACTATTGCTGTGATATGCAGCCCTTGTTGAAACTTGCCTGCATGGATATTCATGTGATGAACCTACTGGTAGTGTTTAATAGTGGGTTCATTTGCACAAGCAGTTTTATAATTCTCATAATCTCATATATTGTTATCCTGCATTCACTACGAAACCACAGTGCAGAAGGGAGGAAAAAAGCTCTCTCCACTTGCACTTCCCACGTCATTGTAGTTGTCTTATTTTTTGGGCCATGTATATTTATATATTCCCGACCCGCAACCACTTTTCCCATGGACAAGATGGTGACAGTATTTTATACTATTGGAACACCCTTCCTCAATCCGCTAATCTACACACTAAGGAATGCAGAAGTGAAAAATGCCATGAGAAAGTTATGGCATGTTGGAATTACCTCAAAAAGTAAAAGATGAATTGAGGGCCTTGCTTGATTACTTATTGAGTCATGGTTTGACTGAGTCTGTACAGATATGTGATAGTATCTGTTTATTGTGGGAATGATATATTCTCTCATAAAAGGGCATGACTTTCTACTTCTTTCTAGTTCACAGGTAAGATGAACGCTAAGGTTTCTCATTCTTACATCGACCAAATTTACCAATTTTAACCTGGTTCTCTTGTCAAAGTTTATTTTGAAATAAACTCAGTAAAATAGCTTGAGTTTTGTTTTTCTCAATTTTTAAAAAATTTCCAGGTCTATGCAAAGTTCAGTGTCTACATGCAATGCATGAGGAGGGCCATAAATTATATATATATATAAAAAAACACAATAATGATTCCATCATAAAATCATCTAATTTACTCCTCCATAAACCCAGTACACACAAATATACATGCAGACACTATACAGGGTGTCATAGTTATTTGTATTTCAGATGAATGAGTGATAAAGTTAAGAGGTAAAGAAGAAAATAAAATGAGTTAACATGCAGGTGAAAAATAAAGTAAATAGAATAAGAAGTTAAACAGAGAAGAAAATTTAGAAGGTTTTCAAGTGTTTATAAAGTATTTGTAGTTAAAATTGGGGAATGATGCAATTTTCAAACAACTTTTAGAACATAATATACACACAATGTATAATTTTAGATATTCACCTGCCCTCAAAAGTAATTCATGGAAAAGATGAACTATGAACTCTAAGCATCCTTTCACTTCTCTCCGGAAGAAGTAGAATGCCTGATGTATCCAGTGCTTTTTTTGCTTTCATGCTATGTCTCAAAAAATATTACAAAGTTCCATGTGTCTGTTGAAAATATGCAAACAGAAAATCTGGAGTTCAGAGAAGTGAACGAATCCTTAAGGTTCTGCTAAGAAGTACCAGAAGCAAGGCTTTAAACCAGATCCATATGTATTCCCTGTAATAAATAAAGATGACTAATCCACATTATCCCTTAATTCACACATCTGCATTGTGGTCTACAACACATGAAAAGTTAGGAATCGATGAAATGGTTATGAACTGTTTTTATCCTAGCTTAGAGATGAGTAGTAGAACATAATGATTAAGAGTATGAGCTTTGAACTCAGACTCTACGAATCTAAATCCTGTCTCTACCACCTCAGAGTCCTTTAACTTCAAGGAAGAGAGATGGAATACTGGACCTCATTTTTGTGTGTATATCAGAAATGAAAATAACCCCTATCTTATAGGCTTGTTGTGAGGATTAAACAAGGTAGTATATATAAAGAACTCTGAATAGACATGACAATATGGTAAGTGTTAATTTTTTTCATCATCAGTTCAGTTCAGTCACTCAGTCGTGTCTGACTCTTTGTGACCCCATGAATCGCAGCACGCCAGACCTCCCTGTCCATTACAAAATGTATTTAAAAATATATATATCTACATCATATATATTTACCAAAACATTTTTATTTCATTCAGTGAATGCAATTTATAATTATAATTGTTCACTACGTATATCAGCCCAGTATTGTTAACAGTTTTAAATATTAACCTCAGTTCAGTTCAGTTCAGTTCAGTCGCTCAGTCGTGTCCGACTCTCCGCGACCCCATGAATCACAGCACGCCAGGCGTCCCTGTCCATCACCAACACACGGAGTTCACTCAAACTCATGTCCACAGAGTCGGTGATGCCATCCAGCCATCTCATTCTCCGTCGTCCCCTTCTCCTCCCGCCCCCAATCCCTCCCAGCATCAGAGTCTTTTCCAGTGAGTCAACTCGTCGCATGAGGTGGCCAAAGTATTGCAGTTTCAGCTTTAGCATCAGTCCTTCCAATGAACATCCAGGATTGATCTCCTTTAGAATGGATTGGTTGGATCTCCTTGCAGTATAAGCCTAAGAGAATGTTAAACACATTGCTATTAATTAAGAAATAAAGAAAACTTTAGGGAACAAGTGTCAAACTTTTTACATTTTGTGTCATCAGCTTTAAATATGAGTTAATGTGGAATAGGAATAAAAGCCAAAAGAATAACAAATCATAGTCAACTCACAGATGAATGGATAAAGAGGTTGTGGTGCATACACAAAATGGAATACTCAGTCATGAAAAGGGACAAATCTGAGTCAGTTCCAATGATGTGGATGAACCTAGAGCCTATACAGAAAGAAGTCAGAAAGAGAAAAACAAACATTCCATGTATATATCTACACATATATGCATGGAATCTAGAAGGATGGTACTGATGAATCTATTTGCAGGGAAGCAGTGGAGACACAGACATAGAGAACAGATTTATGGATGAAAGTGGGGGTGGGGAGGGGGGAGACGGTGAGAGGAGAGGAGAGAGAAGCCTGCAAGCATAGACACCACCACATGTTGAACAGACAGTCAATGGGGGTTGGCTGTATGACTCAGGGAACTCAAACTGGGGCTCTGTAACAACCTAGAGGGCTCGGAAAGGGTGAACATGGTAGGGAGGAACATATGTACACCGATGGCTAATTCATGTCAATGGATGGTGGAAATCAAACCCATATTGTAAAGCAAGTATCCTTCAATTCAAAATAAATTAAGAAAAATAGTCACCTCATAGAAACAGAGAATAGAAAAATGTGTGCTAGGGGCTGAGGGCTTGAGGAAACAGAAATAGTTTGATGAAGTTCTACAAACTTTCACTGACAAGATGAAAAAGTTTTGAAAATTTAATGTAGCATAGGATAGCTACAGTTGAAAACATGGTGACTGTATTACATCACTGACAGGCGGTAAGAGAATAGAACTTAAATACTCTCACCAAAAGAAAAGAAAGTTGAGGTTATGGATGTGTTACTGAACCATGTGGGAGAAATCATTTCACAATTTATTTCTGTTGTTGCTAAATCATGTTGAATTCTTTTGCTATGCCATGGACTGTGCCTGCCAGGCTCCTTTGTCCATGAGATTTCCCAAGCAAGAATACTGAAGTAGGTTGCCATTTTATTCTCCAGGAGATCTTCCCTACCCGCCAGGGATTGAACCTTCATCTCCTACACTGGCAGGTGTATTCTGTACCCCTGAGTCACCTGGGAAGCCCAGGTTCCTCTGTCCATAGAATTCTCCAGGACAGAATACTGGAGTGGGTAGCCATTCCCTTCTCCATGGGATCTTCCAAACCCAGGAATTGAACTTGGGTCAACTGCATGGCAAGTGACACTTTACCATCTGAGTCACTTCCATAGTCTTCTGTGTGTGTGTTCAGTTGCTCAGTTGTGTCTGACTCTTTTTTACTCCATATACTAAAGACCACCAGCCTCCTCTGTCCATGAATTTTTCAGGAATTCTGGAGTGGATTGCCATCTCCTCTTCCATGGGATCTTCCAACTCAAGAAACAAACCCACATCTCTTGCATCTCCTACATTGGTAGATGGATTCTTTATCACTGTGCCCCCATGGGAAGCCCATGCAACCCTGTAATGTATGAAACACACTTTGAATTCAAGTACTTTGAAGTGGCTTCCATCAATTTTATGCTTGCATTGCAATCTGTGATTCATGTCTCATGCATTGGCAGTCAGATTTTTTAACACTAGCTCCACCTGGAAAGCCCAATCAAAACTGGGTTTCCAGAAAAGGTTTAATGTTGAAAAGAAGACAGAAGTCTTTATCTGACATGAGTGTTCTCTCTCTGACATAACAGTATTGCAGATCCCACACTAGAATTATGCCATTGTCGGTCTTCACAGGACATTCAGCATTCACAGAAACTCAGATTCAGATAGAGAAAGGGAATTCACATGCTTAGGTTGCATGTGCAGGGAATACAAGTCCCCACTCAAGAATAGGTGTTTTTCAAATTTCTCTTCAAACAAAGCCTTTCCATCAAAGATGTAATTAATTCCTGGGAGAGAAAAATAAGCTATAAGACAAAGTACTTGAATCTTAGTGGGGACCTCTTTAAATATCCATGCATTGCAGGCAAAAATGTTTCCTTTACTTGTTCACATCTACAGAGCAAGATTGATCAAGGGTGAAATGAATACTCTGGTGTGTTTCCACCACACATTGTGCCTCCTGACCATGAGATGAGAGCCATCAATGGAAGAACATTTCTCCATACTGCTCCAGCTGAATCCATTATGAAGTTAAGTTCCAGGTTTTCTGTGAAAACTTTTTGATGCTTTAGGCTAGAAGTGAAGATTTAAGGCTTATAAAACGACTTACTTACCCACTGTTAATGTGGTACTGAATTGTATGAATACTGTCTTTCTGAGTGTGTCATAGTTTTTGTACTGAAAGCTATTTATCCCAAGAAGATGTCTGTTTGCAAATGAGATTAGTTCTGAATACCCCCAAATATCACTAAGACCATATAAGATCTGAAAGAGTATTCTTCAATAATGCTAACTCTAATTAAACGTTGTTTGTTTCCATATATAGTAATGACTATGTTTCATCATTTTTCAAATAGGATAATAGAGTATTTAATCTTTACCCCATTCCTCTAAAGAGGGTTAATGAATATTATTACCTACTTTAGCAGATGAAGAAATAATTGAGGCTCACACAGAATAAGAATTTTGTAGGACTCAATTCTCTAACACTAGATGCTCTTCTTTTGTCAACAGACATATCTTTTAATAATTAAGACTAATCATGAGAATGAAAGCAAATTTGTAACACACTTCACACTCAAGACTTTTACATTGACATTTCAGTTCAGTTCAGTTCAGTCTCTCAGTCGTGTCCGACTCTCCACGAAACCATGAATCACAGCACGCCAGGCCTCCCTGTCCATCACCAACTCCCGGAGTACACTCAAACTCATGTCCACAGAGTCGGTGATGCCATCCAGCCATCTCACTCTCGGTCGTCCCCCTCTCCTCCCACCCCCAATTCTTCCTAGCATCAGACTCTTTTCCAGTGAGTCAACACGACGCATGAGGTGGCCAAAGAATTGGAATTTCAGCTTCAGCATCAGTCCTTCCAATGAACACCTAAGATTGATCTCCTTTAGAATAAACTGGTTGGATCTCCTCACAGTCCAAGAGACTCTCAAGAGTCTTCTCCAGCACCACAGTTCAAAAGCATCGATTCTTTGGTGATCAGCTTTCTTAACAGTCCAACTCTCACATCCATACATGACCACAGGAAAAAACATAGCCTTGATTAGATGGACTTTGGTTGGCAAAGTAATGTCTCTGCTTTTTAATATGCTGTCTAGGTTGGTCATAACTTTCCTTTCAAGGAGTAAGCGTCTTTTAATTTCATGGCTGCAATCAGCATCTGCAGTGATTTTGGAGCCCCCCAAAAATAAAGTCTGACACTGTTTCCACTGTTTTTCCATCTATTTCCCATGAAGTGATGGGACCAGATGCCATGATCTTCGTTTTCTGAATGTTGAGCTTCACGCCAACCTTTTCACTCTCCTCTTTCACTTTCATCAAGAGGCTTTTGAGTTCCTCTTCACTTTCTGCCATAAGGGTAGTGTTATCTGCATATCTGAGGTTATTGATATTTCTCCCGGCAATCTTGATTCCAGCTTGTGCTTCTTCCAGCCCAGCGTTCCTCATGATGTACTCTGCATAGAAGTTAAATAAACGGGGTGACAATATACAACCTTGACGTACTCCTTTTCCTATTTGGAACCAGTCTGTTTTTCCATGTCCAGTTCTAACTGTTGCTTCCTGACCTGCATACAGGTTTCTCAAGAGGCAGGTCAGGTGTTCTGGTATTCCCATCTCATTCAGAATGTTTCACAGTTTATTGTGATCCACACAGTCAAAGGCTTTGGCATAGTTAATGAAGCAGAAATCGATGTTTTTCTGGAACTCTCTTGCTTTATCCATGATCCAGCGGATGTTGGCAATTTGATCTCTGGTGCCTCTGCCTTTTCTAAAACCTGCTTGAACATCTGGGAGTTCATGGTTCACATACTGCTGAAGCCTGGCTTGGAGAATTTTGAGCATGATTTTACTAGCATGTGAGATGAGTGCAATTGTGCGGTAGTTAGAGCATTCTTTGGCATTGCCTTTCTTTAAGTGTAAATACTAAATGATGTAGATCATCATCTGTTTAATCCAAACATGAATAAGGAGAGCTCTTCCTGTGATCACTCATTATGGATAATGTGAGTCTCTGTGGCTTTTTTAAAAATAAAATTTCAGATGATTATTCCTCAGTTTATTGCATGGTTAAATATTTCTTTTTATTATTGATTAAAATACCAATTCTTTCTGTCTCCTAGGTGCATGCTGCTGCTGCTGCTAAGTCGCTTCATTTGTGTCCGTCTCTGTGTGACCCCATAGATGGCAGCCCATGTGGCTCACCATCCCTGGGATTCTCCAGGCAAGAACTCTGGAGTGGGTTGCCATAGTCATAAAAATAAGTGAAGGTCCTCTGTGTGCCCTCTGCAGTGTGGTGGATATATTCATATATGTTTCCTCAATCCGTTCTCATAACAGCCTGTGAGGTGGACATTATTGTTCTCATTTGATACTAGAGGAAACTAGGGTGTAAGCTGACAAGAAATATACCCCAGAATCAAGCAGCTGCAAGTGGAGAAAGACAAGATCCTTATCAGTTTTATTTTTCTTCTGATTCTCAAATCAATATATTTAACTGCTGGAATCATCTTTTCAACATTTTGCAGAAGAGTCTGTAGGTTAATACGTTGTAGGGAAATTGTGGAGAAAAGAAATAAGGGTGAGGAAGAGATAAAACTAAAATTGACCCTCAATAAAAGTAGTATTACGTGGTTATTCAAAATTAAGAATTTCAGCAAGTTTTACTGTGTGTGTCTGAGTCTGTGTATATATATTTACATTTATTAAATGACATTGTTTCATAGACACTCACTTCTGAAGGAATATTAATTATAATTATTATGATTATATGTAAAGGTTCTTTTTAGGTCAACATGGTTTATTTTAACCTAATAAGATAGAACACTATTTAAGAATTTGGAGGAAATAAAAAGAAGTAGAATCTGAACTAGTCTTAGATCTGCTTTCATTAGTTGCTTGATTTTTGTCAAGATCCTTACTTTCTCTAAACGTCTACTCACTAGTGTGAAAAATAAGTATAAAAATGATAGTAGTAATCATTTCAGAGGTCTGCAGTGAACATTAAATAATCAGATGTCTGAAAAAACATGTAGAGCACAGTAAGTATTCATTATGATTTTAAAGCTAGTTTTATTGTTGCTAGTGGCTATAATTACATTTTTCTGCTATCATTATTAGTCTTACTGTTAACATTAGTCTCTGATATCCTTTACCTTGTGCAAATGGATGAAATAATGCCATGTGCAGGTCACTACCATGCCATGCACAGAGCAATCAATCACTGTTAGCTACTGTTAAATTATTGGATTTAGGCAACATGGCTTTTCAGTCCTATTACAGTATCCAGAGTCCCCTGTATTCATTCTTTTCCTATTATGGGTTCCCCATAACACTTAATGTGAGTGCTTAATTATTCTGTTATACATAAAATTTTGATCTCCATCTCCTTACAGAACATCTTCAAAGTTCACTTGGTCCAAGTCACACACACAAAAAAAATCTTTACGAGGGTTATATGCAAAATTCACTCTTTCTCAAATTTGCCTTCATGCCTACACTCATGTGCCCATATTCTTATACTTATATTCTAATATTTGCACTCAAATCCTCATGTACTCATAGTTGAAAAATGTTTAAGATATCAGACTATTTTCCATCTTAAAAAATCTTATTAGAATTTAGATATCTATAGAATCTAGGCAATTGCTATTTATTAGATGAAAAACAAAAATTCAAGGCTGTGTTAAAAAATTGTGACTTTTTAAGGTACTGTGATCAATAAGAACACGAAAAACATGGAAAATAGGAACAATGTCACAGAGTTTATTCTACTGGGACTCATGCAAAATCCAAAGATGCAGAAAATCATATTTGTTGTGTTTTCGGTTGTCTACTGATGCTGGGAAAGGTTGGGGGTGGGAGGAGAAGGGGACGACCGAGAATGAGATGGCTGGATGGCATCACCGACTCTGTGGACATGAGTTTGGGTGAACTCCAGGAGTTGGTGATGGACAGGGAGGCCTGGTGTGCTGTGATTCATGGGGTCGCGGAGAGTCGGACATGACTGAGCAACTGAAGTGAACTGAACTGAACATCATCTCTATGGCAGGAAAGGTATTCACTGTGGTCGTCATCACCACCAGCCCATTATTGGGGTCCCCAATGTACTTCTTTCTGGCTCATCTTTCTTTATTGATGTCTGCTATTCCTGTGTTGATACTCCTAAACTGGTCATAGATTCACTCTGTGAAAAGAAAACCAGAAACTATAAAACTCCTAGAGGAGAATGTAGGCAAAACACTCTCCAACATAAATCACAGCAGGATCCTCCAAGACCCACCTCCCAGAATATTGGAAATAAAAGCAAAAATAAACAAATGGGACCTAATTAAAATCAAAAGCTTCTGCACAGCAAAGGAAACTATAAGTAAGGTGAAAAGACAGCCTTCAGAATGGGAGAAAATAATAGCAAATGAAGCAACTGATAAAGGATTAATCTCCAAATTATACAAGCAGCTCCTGAAGCTCAATTCCAGAAAAATAAATGACCCAATCAAAAAATGGGCCAAAGAACTAAACAGAAATTTCTCCAAAGAAGACATAAAGATGGCTAACAAACACATGAAAAGATGCTCAACATCCCTCATAATCAGAGAGATGCAAATCAAAACCACAATGAGATACCATTTCACACCAGTCAGAATGGCTGCTATCCAAAAGTCTACATGCAATAAATGCTGGAGAGGATGTGGAGAGAAAGGAACCCTCTTACACTGTTGGTGGGAATGCAAACTAGTACAGCCACTATGGAGAACAGTGTGGAGATTCCTCAAAAAATTGGAAATAGAACTGCCATATGATCCAGCAATCGCACTCCTGGGCATACACACCGAGGAAACCAGAATTGAAAGAGACACGTGTACTCCAATGTTCATTGCAGCACTGTTTATAATAGCCAGGACATGGAAGCAACCTAGATGTCCATCTGCAGACGAATGGATAAGAAAGCTTTGGTACATATACACAATGGAGTATTATTCAGCCATTAAAAAGAATACATTTGAATCAGTTCTAATGAGGTGGATGAAACTGGAGCCTATTATACAGAGTGAAGTAAGCCAGAAAGAAAAACACCAATACAGTATACTAACACATATATATGGAATTTAGAAAGATGCAAATGATAACCCTGTATACGAGACAGCAAAAGAGACACAGATGTATAGAACAGTCTTTGGGACTCTATGGGAGAGAGTGAGGGTGGGATGATTTGTGAGAATGGCATTGAAACACGTATGTTGTCATATGTGAAACGAATCACTAGTTCAGGGTTGATGCATGTTATAGGATGCTCGGGGCTGGCATGCGGGGATGACCCAGAGGGAGGATAAAGGGAGGAAGGAGGTGGGAGGGGGATTCAGGAGGGGGAACTTATGTAAACCCGGGGCAAATTCATATCAATGTATGGCAAAACCAACCAATATAATATTGTAAAATAATTTGCCTCCAATAAAAAATAAATTAACTACAAAAAAAAAAAAAAAAAGAAAACCAGTACTTTCAAAGGATGCATGCATCAAATCTTTTGGGAACACTTCCTCGCGGGTATTGATATCATCCTGCTTATTGCAATGGCCTATGACTGCTATGTGGTCATTTGGAAGCCCCTGCAGTACACAACAGGAGAAGGCAATGGCAACCCACTCCAGTCCTCTTGCCTGGAAAATCCCATGGATGGAGGAGCCTGATAGGCTGCGGTCCAGGGGGTCTCGAAGCGTCGGACACGACTGAGTGACTTCACTTTCACTTTTCACTTTCATGCATTGGAGAAGGAAATGTCAACCCACTCCAGTGTTCTTGCCTGGAGAATCCCAGGGGCAGGGGAGCCTGGTGAGCTGCCGTCTATGGGGTAACACAAGAGTCGGACACGACTGAAGTGACTTAGCAGCAGCAGCAGTACACAACCATCATGAATCAGTGGTTATGCTGGTTGCTAGTGGGAGTGGCATGGATGGGAGGCTTTCTTCACGGAGTCATACAGATCCTCTTCATCATCAGATTACCCTTCTGCGACCCTAATGTCATAGATCACTTTACGTGTGACCTGAACCCTTTGCTCGAACTTGCCTGCACTGATACCCACACTCTAGGGCTCTTCAATGCTGCCAACAGTGATGTTCTCTGTCTGTTAAACTTCCTTCTCTTGGTTGGCTCCTATGTGGTCATTCTGCACTCCCTAAGGACAAAACACAAGGAGGCCTGACGCAAAGCCCTCTCCACTTGTGTCTCCCACATCACAACAGTTGTCATATTCTTTGTGCCCTGAACATTTGTATACATGAGACCTGCAGTTATTTTGCCTATTGATAAAACGGTGGCTGTATTCTACACTATGATAACCCCCATGTTAAATCCCTTAATCTATACCTTGAGGAATGCCCAGTTGAAAACTGCTATTGGGAAATGGTTTAGAAGTAAAGCTATTTCACGTGAAATATAAATGTGGCCAGAACGCAAAGTCGATTGAACAGAGTTACTGTCAAAGGGATATTGCTGATAATCTCTGCAAAGAATACCTAGTGAAATAAAGAACAGCAACAACGACAAAAAAAATACCAAACTTAGATTCTGTAAGAAGCAGATTAGAAATTGGTGCAAGAAAATGGGAAAGGCCAAACCCAGGATCATTCTTTGAATATGTAGAAAATTCTATCAAACTGGGACTTTATATCATTGAATTCATCAATTTATATGGGTTCAAAATATTTATTCTAGTAAAAATAAAAGAAATAAAATATATTGTTTCTTATTGATAATCTCAGTAACAATCCATAGAGCTGGGCATGGCTGTTTTCCCCATTAACAGGTGAGAGACTAAAGAGAAAGGAGTAAATTCCAAAATGAAAATATCAAAGAACTAATAAACAGAATCTAACTAATCACTCAAATCATGCTCTTAACTGTCAGAAAACAATGACAGAAGGGTAACCTAATTACCATTGAAAGAGTCTGGGACTGTTTCAGACTATAAATACACACACACACATATTGTGTGTGCATTATAATACATATCATATATTATTATATAATTAGCTATATTGCATGTATACTTACACATATATTACATATACATTAGTTATATAACATTATTATGTTAGTATGTATGTATGTGTGTTCCCAGTCATGTTACAACACTGTGATCCCATGGACTGCAACCCACTAGGCTCCTCTGCCCATGGAATTTTTCCAGGCAAGAATACTGGGGTGGGTTGCCATTCCCTACTCAGGGGATTTTCCTGACCCAGGTATAGAAACTGCATTTTTGTGTCTCCTGCATTTT
This sequence comes from Moschus berezovskii, assembly GCF_049115385.1. Classification (NCBI taxonomy): domain Eukaryota; kingdom Metazoa; phylum Chordata; class Mammalia; order Artiodactyla; family Moschidae; genus Moschus; species Moschus berezovskii. The sequence goes on along the minus strand of NC_142485.1, from coordinate 45,479,578 downwards.
CAGGCAGATTGTTTACCACTAGTACCACCTGTGAAGCCCTAGTATGTATACTATTATATAATAGGTTATTCAGTTCAGTTCAGTCACTCAGTCGTGTCCGACTCTTTGCCACCCCATCAATCACAGCACACCAGGCCTCCCTGTCCACCACCAACTCCCGGAGTTCACCCAAATTCATGTCCATAGTGTCGGTGATGCCATCCAGCCATCTCATTCTCGGTCGTCCCCTTCTCCTCCCGCCCCCAACCTTTCCCAGCATCAGAGTCTTTTCCAGTGAGTCAACTCGACACATGAGGTGGCCAAAGTACTGGAGTTTCAGCTTCAGCATCAGTCCCTCCAATGAACAGCTAGGATTGATCTCCTTTAGAATAAACTGGTTGGATCTCCTCGCAGTCCAAGAGACTCTCAAGAGTCTTCTCCAGCACCACAGTTCAAAAGCATCAATTCTTTGGTGATAAGCCTTCTTCATAGTCCAACTCTCACATCCATACATGACCACGGGAAAAAACATAGCCTTGACTAGACGGACCTTGGTTGGCAAAATAATGTCTCTGCTTTTTAATATACTATCTAGGTTGGTCATAACTTTCCTTCCAAGGAGCAAGCGTCTTTTAATTTCATGGCTGTAATCAGCATCTGCAGTGATTTTGGAGCCCCCAAAAATAAAATCTGACACTGTCTCCACTGTTTTTCCATCTATTTCCCATGAGGTGATGGGACCAGATGCCATGATCTTTGTTTTCTGAATGTCGAGCTTCAAGCTAACCTTTTCACTCTCCTCTTTCACTTTCATCAAGAGGCTTTTTAGTTTCTCTTCACTTTCTGCCATAAGGGTGGTGTAATCTGCATATCTGAAGTTATTGATATTTCTCCCGGCAATCTTGATTCCAGCTTGTGCTTCTTCCAGCCCAGCGTTCCTCATGATATACTCTGCATATAAGTTAAATAAGCAGGGTGACAATGAGTTTGAGTGAACTCCGGAGTCGGTGATGGACAGGGAGGCCTGGTGTGCTGTGATTCATGGGGTTGCAAAGAGTCGGAAATGACTGAGCGACTGAACTGAACTGAACTGAATTTGATAGATGATACATTTGAGGCTGGAGATTAAGAAATGTGTGTGAGCTAACATTCCATCACTAGATATTCTTTTTTTTTTTTTTTAATCAGGAAACACTTATTTTAGTAATGAAAGCCATTTCTGAGGAATGAAAAAAAATTTAATACACTTCATAAACAAAATATATAAATGTATTAGAAAATAAAAATAATCACCTTTGTTCCAAGCAGGAAGAAGGATAATTCTTTCTTGGATCAACTGCTATGAGCATATGAGTCCTTTTGGCTTCTCCCGGTGTACTGCATATTTAAAAGTTTCTCTGTATTATTACTCAGATTGTCAATTCTTCCTGTCTACTAGCTGCACATAGAGCCATAAAAAAAACTGAAGTTGCTTTGTGTTTTCACAACAGTATGATGGATATATTCATATATGTTTTCTAAATCTACTTTCATAAGAGACTGTGAGGCTGACATAATGTTCCCACTTGATACTAGAGGAAACATGGTGTAAGTTGACAAGAAATGTAGCCTGGATCATGAGCTACAAGTAGAAAAGGCAAGACTCTATCATGTTCTTTAGATTCGCCAGTCAATGTACTTAACCACTAGTATCACCTTTTTAACATTTCGTAGAAGAGTTTGTGAGTGTATGATTTCTATGGAAATTGAGGTAGGAAGGAAATGGAGGTAAAAGAAAGACAAAGATCAAATGGATCTTCAATGAAAGCAGTACAGCATAGTTTTCAACATTTGGGAATTTCATTATGTTACACTGTGTGTGGTTGTGTCCGAGTCTGTGTGTATTTGTATTTGTGACTGTCAGTGAAATTGCTTCATATATTATTGACTCTGAAGTACTATCAGAGCAATTATACTTATTATGGTTATGCTACTGCTGCTGCTAAGTGGCTTCAGCCGTGTGTGACTCTGTGCCACCCCATAGATGGCAGTCCACCAGGCTCCCACATCCCTGGGATTCTCCAGGCAAGAACTTTGGAGTGGGTTGCCATTGCCTTCTCCATATAATGGTTATAGATTTTGTCAAAAGGGAGAGTTCAAATTCAACATGGTAAGTTTAAACTTAACAATAACGGATGCATTTTAAGAATTTGGAAGGGGAAAAAAATATAATCTGAACTAAATTTAAACCTATCTTTCATTAGTTGTTCTATTTGGGGCAGGAACCTAAAGGCATTAATTAAAGTGACTATAATAATTATTGTTATTATCATGGTCATATCAAAGGAGTTTGCTGGCTTAACATTATTTACAATATAACATCACAATATACGGTGTGTAAAAAATTTGGAGGAAAACAAAGATAAGAAGTATAATCTGGTCTAATCTTGACTTTGCACTTTATTAGCTGCTTGATCTTGGCAGGAGCATTAATTTCTCTATTCTTCTCTTCCTGTTATGTAAAATAAGTATAAAAATGATGGCAGCAAACACCCTGAAGGTTTTTAATGGGGATTAAATAAACAAATGTCTGAAAAAAATAGCACACAGTAAGTGTTCATTAAGTTTCTAAAAATAATTTTATTGGAGTATTGTTTATTAAAATTATGGTTTAGTTAATAGTATCATTTGATTCACTTCAGTTTAGTTCAGTTGCTAAGTCGAGTCCGACTTTTTGTGACCCCATGAATCACAGCACGCCAGGCCTCCCTGTCCATCACCAACTCCCAGAGTTCACTCAAACTCATGTCCATCGAGTCGGTGATGCCATCCAGCCATCTCATTCTCTGTCGTCCCCTTCTCCTCCCGCCCCCAATCCCTCCCAGCATCAGAGTCTTTTCCAGTGAGTCAACTCTTCGCATTTGGTGGCCAAAGTATCATTCAGTTCAGTTCAGTCGCTCAGTCGTGTCCGACTCTTTGCAACCCCATGAATCACAGCACGCCAGGCCTTCCTGGCCATCACCAACTCCTGGAGTTCACTGAAACTCAGGTCCATCGAGTCGGTGATGCCATCCAGCCATCTCATCCTCTGTCGTCCCCTTCTTCTCCCGCCCCCAATCCCTCCCAGCATCAGAGTCTTTTCCAGTGAGTCAGCTCGTCACATGAGGTGGTCAAAGTATTGGAGTTTCAGCTTCAGCATCAGTCCTGAACACCGAGGATTGGTCTCCTTTATAATGGACTGGTTGGATCTCCTTGCAGTCCAAGGGACTCTCAAGAGTCTTCTCCAACACCACAGTTCAAAAGCATCAATTCTTCGGCGATCAGCTTTCTTCACAGTCCAACTCTCACATCCATACATGACCACTGGAAAAACCATAGCCTTGACTAGACGGACCTTGTTTGGCAAAGTAATGTCTCTGCTTTTTAATATACTGTCTAGGTTGGTCATAACTTTCCTTCCAAGGAGTAAGCATCTTTTAATTTCATGGCTGCAATCAGCATCCACAGTGATTTTGGAGTACCAGAAAATAAAGCCTGACACTGTTTCCACTGTTTCCCCATCTATTTCCCATAAAGTGATGGGACCAGATGCCATAATACATGCTATAAATTTACCATATAAATTATAATGAAAGTTAAAGAATCTGGGGAACATAAAATGCTAACAATACTTGAGAATCCAATCAGAAAGAACTTGTGCATGTGGAGTAGGGTGCTGTTGGCCAACCCTTGGGATATTCAGTGCATGGAGGCAGGATACTGGGGAGAGGAATCAGGGGCTTCCAAGTGTCTTCCTTCCTTCTAAGAAAAAAGTGAAGTCAAGGAATATTCTTGCTTTCCAGGTTTTCAGGCTAATACACAGTTAACTACAGAAAGAAAGTTACCATTTCCATTCAAGAGCCTGAATACAACCTCTAGCAAGTCACATAGACAACATCTCTGGGTAAGGAACTTCAGTTTTCTATAACCCTAAAAGTAAATGCAGTTACTAGAACTACATATGGTGGCTCAGACAGTAAAAGCATCTGCCTACAATGTGGGAGACCTGGGTTCGATCCCTGGGTCAGGAAGATCCCCTGTAGAAGGAAATTGCAATGCACTCCAGTAACGTTGCCTGGAAAATCACATGGATGGAAGAGTCTAGTAGGCTACAGTCCCTGAGGTCACAAAGAGTTGGACATGACTGAACGACTTCACTACTACACTACAGAACCACATATAGAATACAAAGCCAATGCATCATAAACATGTCTCACTGACATAAGATCTTGGCTTCCTGGCCACCATAACACACCTGCCACGATACACTCCCTCAGGACCATTTGCATGTGAAAACATTCTAAGTACTATTGGTTTAATATATGAAATGGACAGGAATATGGAGCCCCCAAATCTAGGAAAAATTCTCTATCCTTCTCTATTTATCTGCTAGTCCTGCTTTTCCTGTGGCTGACCCCTTTTTAAATTATAGCAAATTTTATAGTAAAGGTACCATCAGTTCAGTTCAGTTGCTCAGTGATGTCTGGCTCTGTGACCCCCATGGACTGCAACATGCCAGGCTTCCCTGTCCATCACTAACTCCCAGAGCTTGGTGATACTCATGTCCATTGAGTTGGTGATGCTATACCCTGTACAATAAATTCTGTGAAGTAAAAGAAAAGTGTTCTGTGTATTTTCGTGTGAAACACTCATCTAATAGGTGTTTAATAAATTCAAAATGTTTTGTGAAACTGATAATTCAAAGAAATAAATATTACTTTGAATTGAATATTACTTTGTACAGTATTATTCAAAATAGCTAATGGAGAAAATCTGTGTTGACCCTCGCTTTATAAAAGAATAAATTTGTACACATATACACAGTGGAATATTATTCATCTGTGGGAAAGAAGAAAACCTGCAATTTGTAACAGCATGTGTAGACATTGAGGGCATTATGCTAAATAAAATAGGGCAGAAAGAAAAAGGAAAATGCTCCTTGCAGGACATTTTGCCCTGTCCCAATTATCCATAAAATAACTACAGTAAATCCCCTCCATGCAAATAAATTCCACTCTGAAAGTATATTTTAAAGTCTAACTTTGTTCATAAGGTCAAAAAGTTAGCTGAGGTACCTAACCAACACAATCAGCTATATGGTGCTATAGTGTAATAGGTTAAAATACACATAACACACACACTCAACAACAACAGCAACAAAGAAAGCATTTTTAATACTACAGTACCTTGACAAGTACAGTAAGACAGTATGACAGCTGGCGCACAGGGACTGGTATGTAGTGAACAGGCAAGAAGAGTTACTGTTTGGAGGAGGGAGAGGGGGTGGGAGATAGTACAGCCAAAGGATCATTAGCAATCACAAATGGAAGACAAGCTACAATTTCACTCATGCTTTACATAACTGGACATGCAAGCACACGTTCACATCTTTGAAAGGCCGTAACTTGACAGTTTGTATGTAGAGGGCTTACTCTATTTGGTCCAGGCCAAACAGTCCTCAATATTTGGTCCTGTCCAACATATCTCAACATAATAAAAGCTATATATGACAAACCCACAGCAAACATTATCCTCAATGGTGAAAAACTGAAAGCATTTCCCCTAAAGTAAGAACAAGACAAGGGTGCCCACACTCACCACTAATGTTCAACATAGTTCTGGAAGTTTTGGCTACAGCAATCAGAGCAGAAAAAGACATAAAAGGAATACAAATTGGAAAAGAAGAAGTAAAGCTTTCACTGTTCGCTGATGACATGATCCTATACACAGAAAACCCTAAAGACTCGACCAGAAAACTACTAGAGCTAATCAATGAATACAGTAAAGTTGCAGGATATAAAATCAACACACAGAAATCCCTTGCATTCCTATACACTAATAATGAGAAAATAGAAAAGAAATTAAGGAAGTGATACCATTCACTGTTGCAAAGAAAAGAATTAAATACTTAAGAATATAACTACCTAAGGAAACAAAAGACCTGTACATCAGTTCAGTTCAGTCGCTCAGTCATGTCCGACTCTTGGTGACCCCATGAATCACAGCACTCCAGGCCTCCCTGTCCATCACCAACTCCCGGAGTTCACCCAAACTCATGTCCATAGAGTCAGTGATGCCATCCAGCCACTATAAAACACTGCTGAAAGTAATCAAAGAGGACATTGATAGATGGAGAAATATACCATGTTCGTGGATTGGAAGAATAAATATTGTGAAAATGAGTATACTATCCAAAGTAATTCATATATTCAATGCAATCCCTACCAAGCTATCAACAATATTTTTCACAGAGCTAGAACAAATAATCTCACAATTTGTATGGAAATACAAAAACCTCGAATAGCCAAAGCAATCTTGAGGAAGAAGAATGGAACTGGGGGAATCAACCTGCCGGACCTCAGGCACTACTACAAAGTCACAGTCATCAAGACACTATGGTACTGGCATAAAGACAGAAATATAGATCAATGGAACAAAACAGAAAGCCCAGAGATAAGTCCATGCACCTATGGACACCTTATCTTTAACAAAGGAGGCAAGAATATAAAATGGAGAAAAGACAGTCTCTTTAACAAGTGGTGCTGGGAAAACTGGTTAGCCACTTGTAAAAGAAGGAAACTAGAACACTTCCTAACACCATGCACAAAAATAAACTCAAAATGGATTAAAGATCTAAATGTAAGACCAGAAACTATAAAACTCCTAGAGGAGAACATAGGCAAAACACTCTCTGACATAAATCACAGCAGGATCCTCCATGACCCACCTCCCAGAATATTGGAAATAAAAGCAAAACTAAACAAATGGAACCTAATTAAAATTAAAAGCTTCTGCCCAGCAAAGGAAACTATAAGCAATGTGAAAAGACAGCCTGAAGAATGGGAGAAAATAATAGCAAATAAAAAACTAACAAAGAATTAATCTAAAAAATATACAAGCAGCTCCTGCAGTTCAATTCCAGAAAAATAAATGGCCCAATCAAACAATGGGCCAAGAACTAAACAGACATTTCTCCAAAGAAGACATAAAGATGGCTAACAAACACATGAAAAAATGCTCAACATCCCTCATAATCAGAGAAATGCAAATCAAAACCACAATGAGATACCATTTCACACCAGTCAGAATGGCTGCTATCCAGAAGTCTACATGCAATAAATGCTGGAGGGGTGTGGAGAAAAGGGAACCCTCTTACACTGTTGGTGGGAAAGCAAACTAGTCCAGCCACTATGGAGGACAGTGTGGAGATTCCTTAAAAAACTGGAAATAGAACTGCCATACGACCCAGCAATCGTATTCCTGGGCATACACACCAAATAAACCAGAATGGAAAGAAACACATATACTCCAATGTTCATTGCAGCACTGTTTATGATAGCGAGGATGTGGAAGCAACCTAGATGTACATCTGCAGATGAATGGATAAGAAAGCTTTGGTACCTATGCACAATGGAGTATTATTCAGCCATTAAAAAGAATACTTTTGAATCAGTTCTAATGAAGTGGATGTAACTGGAGCCTATTATACAGAGTGAAATAAGCCAGAAAGGAAAACACCAATACAGTATACTAATGCATATATATGGAATTTAGAAAGATGCAAATGATAACCCTGTATTACGAGATAGCAAAAGAGACTCAGGTGTATACAACAGTCTTTGGGATTCTGTGGGAGCGGGCGAGGGTGGGATGATTTGGGAGAACGGCATTGAAACATGTATATTATCATATGTGAAATGAATCGCCAGTCCAGATTCGATGCATGAGACAGGGGCTGGTGCACTGGGATGACCCAGAAGGATGGGATGGGGAGGGAGGTGGGAGGGGGGTTCAAGATGGGGAACACATGTACACCCGGGGCAGATTCATGCCAATGTATGGCAAAACCAACTAATATAATATTGTAAAGTAATAAGCCTCCAATTAAAGAAAAAAAAACATTATGGGGAAAACTGGAAAAAATTGTGAGTAAAATATAAATTCAATGAAAACAATATATATATATATATTGTCCTGTCCAAAACCATTTGCCATGGACCAAATTGTTCATGGACATTTTTGGCAGAACCAAATTTCAAGGATCTTTAAAAGATAGATCCTTAAAGTGTGGCCCAGATGTCTTATGTTCAGTTTGGGCAGGACCAAATGTCTGGTAACCCCGGTACCTGAATGTATCACTTATATGTGTTATTTGTAACAAAAAATGAAACTCATATATGCATAAGTTAAAGAAGTGGTTGTCAATGGGTGATGTGAGAAACAGGAAGAAGTTGGTAAAAGATGATAAAATTTCAGCTGTAAAATGAATAAGATCTAAGGATTTAACATAAAGTATGGTAAACTTTGCTGAGAGCAAAACTTAAATGTTCTCACCAAATAAAAAGAGGCAGAGAAATATATAAGATTGACGGATATGCAATTAGTTAGACAGGGGAATATTTTCCCAATAAACTAACAAATCTTTAGAAATCTCTAGGTGATGTGATACCATAAACATAGTTCTCTCTCTGATGTTGAAGAAAACACTAGAATAGTCTAGAAGTGTCTAAACTAACTCTCTCAGTGGATGTCTAGAAAAAGCTACAAGGATGAAGAAAATGGTGAGGGATAAGAAGATGGTACTGAATTGGAATTCACATAGAACTCCACCACTGGCAGCTAGTTTTGGCCTCCAATCTTTCCTTTGGATTTCTTCTAAAACTTTTAAAATTTCCCCTAGTATGGTACTTTATGGCAATGGGGACCTTCAAAAGTGTGCTTTTAAAACCAATACAATAATGTAAACTAATTAGCCTCCAATTAAAATAAATAAATCAAAAAAAATAAAATTAGTGTTCATTAGTTGTTGAAGGAATTCTAATGAATTTTTAAAATAGTGGATTTTTAAATTAAACAAATTGCTATATAAATGGATAGAATTTCATTTACAAACTTTAATGTGTTTTAAGCAATCTGTTTTTAGATTTACATGCCATGCATCTATTTGGCAGGTTTTTCAAAGATGTTAAGCATAGTGCTACAGTCTGGAAAGTGAATTCTAGAAAGAACATTCAATGAATAGGTAACTAATACTAGTTAAATATTTATTTGGTGTGCTTAGTATATAATATTGTCATATTTTTGTTAATAATATCTTGTACACACTTGAGAAAATAAAACAAATTATAATAAAAAATTTTTTTAGTTGTTTGTTTTCTCGTGACAGAAGATGGGATTTCCTGTCTATGTCTCTAGTTCAGTTCACTTCAGTCGCTCAGTCGTGTCCGACTCTTTGTGATCCCATGAATCGCAGCCGCCAGGCCTACCTGTCCATCACCAACTCCCGGAGTTCACTCAAACTCATGTCCATCTAGTCAGTGATGAAATCCAGCCATTTCAACCTCTGTCATCCCCTTCTCCTCCTGTCCCCAATCCCTCCCATCATTAGAGTCTTTTCCAATGAGTCAACTCTTCGCATGAGGTGGCCAAAGTATTGGAGTTTCAGCTTCAGCATCAGTCCTTCCAATGAACACCCAGGATTGATCTCCTTTAGAATGAACTGGTTGGATCTCCTTGCAGTCCAAGGGACTCTCAAGAGTATTCTCCAACACCACAGTTCAAAAGCATCAATTCTTTGGTGATCAGCTTTCTTAACAGTCCAACTCTCACATCCACACATGACCACGGGAAATACCATAGCCTTGATTAGATGGACCTTGGTTGGCAAAGTAATGTCTCTGCTTTTTAATATGCCATCTAGGTTTTTTGTCATTGACTGTGACACAAGACAGATTAACAGGAGGAAAAAACACAATTTTTAACTCATGCCTAAGGAGGTGTCAGAAATGAGACCTAAGAAGTGGCCATAGAAGGCAGAGAGAAAGAAACAATACATTCATGATACTTCCTTACTGCATAAAGTAAAAAGACATTATATGGGGTTATGAGCTTGCTAGATTCCATTCCCTCCCATAGATACATGGGGATTTCTGTTAAATGTCTTTCTGACATTTTTGTTCATTTACTCAGTCATGACCGACTCATTACAACCCTGTAGACTGCAGCACGCCAGGCTTCTCTGTCCTTGACTATCTCCTGGAGTTTGCTCAAACTCATAGTCATTGAGTCACTGATGCCATCCAACCATCTCATCCTCTGTCATCCCCTTCTCCTCTTGCCTTCAATATTTACCAGCATCAGGGTCTTTCTGACATTACTTATTTTCTTGTTAATGCATGATTATTAATGACACAAATAAAATTCTAAGATGTATAAAAGTTATGTACATAGTCGAATAAGAATAATTTAATTCAATAACTGTTTATTAACCTCTTAATTTGCACGGGCACATTGCTAAAAAAATGAAGATATAAAAAAATGAAGATATAGCATATAAGCTTCTGTCTTAGTCAAACTGGAAAACACAGTTCATAAGAAGAAACACAAGATGGAGTATAGAACTATTTGAAATGCAGTGAATACAGAGTTGATAGCAACAAAAAGCAGGACAAGAATCAGAAATACTTCTGGTCTATTGATAGATCTACAACATCTTTTGAATAAGAAAATGAATGTGAGCTATATGTAAGACAAGCTATATGTATTAAAACATAAGGGTGAAGGCATTATAACTAGAGATACAGAAATAAAGTCATATGAATGAGATTTTAGTGTATGTTTGGAGAACAGACAGAGGTCCTAACAAACTGGGTGAAGGTATTCAAGCAAAGGGAAATATTGGAAGAAAATATAGGTAAAACAAAGAATGCCAGCCATAAGTCCCTTTTTTGCCTTATGCCCTGCTAAAACTTCACATGTGTTAACTGAAGGAATATTACTTCTATGTGGAGTGCAAATAATGCTCATTTCATGGATATTTGAAGAGAGAGGATGCATATAATTAAAGCAAATTGCTAAGACTCAAAGACAGTAGTCACCCAGGTCTACCTGCGTGTGTGCATGCTAAGTCACTTCTGTCATGTCCAACTCTTTGCAACCCTATAGACTGAGTCTTCCAGGCTCCTCTGTCTATGGGATTCTTCAGGCAAGGATACTGGAGTGGTTTGCCATGTTCTCTTTAGGGGATCTTCCCAATGCAGAGATTGAAACCAAATCTCCTGCAACTCCTGTATTGCAGGTGGATTTTTTATCTCTGAGCCACCATGGAAGCCCAGGTCTACCTGACCCTAAGCCTATTAATGGAACAGTGTACTTTATATTGCTGTAATGACTTTTTATTTATTTTTTAATTGTAGGATAATTGCTTTGCAATGTTTAATTGGCTTCTGCCATATATCAACATGAATCATCAATGTTTTTGTTGTAATTGTTGTTCAGTCGATAAGTACTTTCTCACTGTTTGTGACACATGGAGTGCAGCATGCCAGGTTTCTCTGTCCTTTACTATGTCCCGAAGTTTGCTCAAACTCATGGACATTGAGTCCATTATGCCGTTCAACCATCTCATCATCTGTCACCCCCTTCTCCTCCTACCTTCAGTCTTTCCCAGCATTAGGGTCTTTTCCAATGAGTTGGCTCTTCTCATCAGGTGGCCAAAGTGATGAAACTTCATCTTCAGCATCAATCCTTCCAATGAATAGCCAGGGTTGAGTTCCTTTAGGATTGACTGTTTTGATCTTCTTGCTGTCCATGAGACTCTCAAGAGTCCTTTCCAGCACCACAGTTCAAAATAATCAATTCTTCAGTGCTCAGTTTTCTTTATGATACAACTCTCACATCTGTACATGACTACTGGAAAAACCATAGTTTTGACTAAATGGTCCTTTCTTGGCATAGTGATGTCTCTGTTTTCTAATATGCTGTCTAAGTTTGTCTTTTAATTTCATGGTTTCAGTCACAGTCCACATGACTTTGGAGCTCAAGAAAGTAAAATCTGTCACTCTTTCCAATTTCTTCCCATCTATTTTCCATGAAATGATGGGACTAGGTGCCACAATCTACATTTTTTAAATGTTGAGTTATAAGCCAGCCTTTTCACTCTTCTCTTTTACCCTCATAAGAGGTTCTTTTGTTCCTCTTTGCTTTATGCCATTAAGGTGGGATCATTTGCATATCTGAGTTTATTAATATTTCTCCTGGTAAACTTAATTCCATCTTGTGATTCATCCATCTTGGCATTTCACATGATTTACACTGTTAAATAAACAGGGTGGCAATATATAGACTTAACATACTCCTTTTCCCAATTTTGAATCAGTCTATTGTTCCATGTCTGATTAGTTCTTGTGCTGAAAACAGGTTTCTTAGAAGACAAGTAAAGTGGTCTGGTAGTCCCATCTCTTTGAGAAATTTTAACAGTTTTTTATGATCCACACAGTCTAAGGCTTTAACATAGTTAATGAAGCAGAATAGGTTTTTTTTTTAATTGGCCATTCTGTTTCTTCAAAGGTGTTCTTGCCCACAGTAGTAGATACAATGGTCATCTGATTAAATTTGCCCGTTGCTGTCCATTTTAGTTCATTGATTCCTAAAATGTTGATGCTCACTCTTGTCATCTCCTGCTTGACCGCACTCAATTTACCTTGATTCACGGACCTAATATTCCAGGTACCTATGCCGTACTGTTCTTTACAGTATCAATCTTTCACCACCAGACGCATCCATAGCTGGGTGTATACATATGTACCTTCCCTCTTGAATCTCCCTCCTACCCACCACCCCTTTCTGCCCCTCCAGCTTGTCACAGAGACTGGGTTGAGCTCCCTACATTATATAGCAAATTTCCATGGACTATCTGTTTTACTCACGGGAATGCTTATGTTTCAGTGATACTCTCCCAATTCATCCCACCCTCTCCTTCCTCTGCTGTGCACACATGTCTATTTTCAATGTCTGTGTCTATATCAGTGCCCTGCAAATAGTTTCTTCAGCACCATGTTTCTAGATTCCATATATGTGTGTTAATATAAGATATCTGTCTTTATCTTTTTGACTTATTTCCCTCTGCATAACAGATTCAAAGTTCATTTGCCTCACTATACCAAAATTTGTTCTTTTTTTAATCTCTGAGTAAGCAGGTCAGGAAGCAACAGTCAGAACTGTACATGGAACAACAGACTGGTTCCAAATAGGAAAAGGAGTGCGTCAAGGCTGTATATTGTCACCTTGCTTATTTAACTTATATGCAGAGTGCATCATGAGGAACGCTGGGCTGGAAGAAGCACAAGCTGGAATCAAGATTACTCGGAGAAATATCAATAACCTCAGATATGCAGATTACACCACCCTTATGGAAGAAAGTGAAGAGGAACTCAAAAGCCTCTTGATGAAAGTGAAAGAGGACAGTGAAAAGGCTTGCTTGAAGCTCAACATTCAGAAAACAAAGATCATGGCATCTGGTCCCATCACTTCATGGGAAATAGATGGAAAAACAGTGGAAACAGTGTCAGACTTTATTTTTTTGGGCTCCAAAATCACTGCAGATGCTGATTGCAGCCATGAAATTAAAAGACGCTTACTCCTTGGAAGGAAAGTTATGATCAAACTTGATAATATTTTAAAAAGCAGAGACATTGCTTTACCAACAAAGGTCCGTCTAGTCAAGGCTATGGTTTTTCCCGTGGTCATGTATGGATGTGAGAGTTGGACTGTGAAGAAAGCTGATTGCCGAAGAATTGATGCTTTTGAACTGTGGTGTTGGAGAAGACTCTTGAGAGTCCCTTGTACCGCAAGGAGATCCAACCAGTCCATTCTAGGGGAGATCGATCCTGGGTGTTCATTGGAAGGAATTATGCTAAAGCTGAAACTCCAATACTTTGGCCACCTCATGCGATGAGTTGACTCACTGGAAAAGACTCTGATGCTGGGAAAGGTTGGGGGCGGGAGGAGAAGGGGACGACCGAGAATGAGATGGCTGGATGGCATCACCGACTCTGTGGACATGGGTTTGAGTGAACTCCGGGAGTTGGTGATGGACAGGGAGGCCTGGCGTGCTGTGATTCATGAGGTCGCGGAGAGTTGGACAAGAATGAGCGACTGAACTGAACTGAACTGAACTGAATATTCCATTGTATATATACCACAATTTTTTTATCCATTCACCTGTGATGGACATCTAAGTTGATTCCATATCCTGGCTACTGTAACTAGTACTGCAATGAACACTGGGGTACATGTGTCTTTTAAAATTGTGGTTTTCTCAGGATATATGCCCAGAAGTGGGATTGCTAAGTCATATATTAGCTTTATTCTTAGATTTTTAAGAAATCTCCACAATGTTCTCCACAGTGGTTTATCAATTTACATTTCCACCAGCAGTGCAAGAGGGTATCCTTTGCTCCACATTCTCTCCAGAATCCATTGCTTGTAGATTTTTTTTATGATGGCCATTCTGACTGTTATGAGGTGATATCACATTGCAATGTTGGTGTCCATTTCTCCAATAATAAGCAATGTTTTCTCCCATTCTGAGTAAGCTTAAACATGGACAAATTTGAGAAGATATTTGATTTCAAAAACTGAAGAAGTTGGATTCTATTTCAAGGAAAATGGGGTTCCAGCCAATTTTTGGAGAAGGCTGTGATATGATCAGAGATGTGCTTCAGTAGGTCATTTCTGCATACCTCAAACCCATGTGATTGCACTCGGAATTAGTTGGACCCTTTAACGTGCAGATTTCAGTGTAAATAACAGTGACTAGCATCTTTGGTCCAAAGTCTCCAAAAGCTTATATAGTTTTTTCTATTTATTTAAATTAATAAATATCCTGTGGACACTGACCCGAAGTGCAATAAGTATTACCTTACTCATTTTAATTCTGAATGTATTACTTTAGACCATACCTTCCTCATGGTGACTTTCATCTCCATGTTTCTCAGGATGTAGATGAGAGGGTTCAGCATGGGGGCAATCACAGTGTAAAGCACAGACATTTCCTTATCCTTATTTTCACTACCTGCAGGTAGAACATAAATGTAGATACAAGGAACAAAGAACAAAGCTACAACCATTATGTGAGAACTACAGGTTGAGAGAGCTTTTTTCCGTCTGGCAGAAGAGTATGATCTAAGATTATATAATATGATTATGTAAGAAACTAATAGGACAAAAAAAAAAAAAAACAAGGACCACAACCATCCCTGAATTTGCAATCATTAAGATATTAACAACATGAATATCTTCGCACACCAATTTAAAAAATGTCCTCACATCACATAGGTAGTGATCTATCTGATTAGGACCACAGAAAGGTAAACTGAGTATTACCAACAGCAGAGCAATAGAATGCCCAAAACCCACAGCCCAGGCCAGAGCAATCAGCATGTCACACCTCTGTCTGTTCATGATAACCACGTAGTGCAGGGGCTTGAGGATGGCGACATAGCGGTCAAAAGACATGGACACTAGAATGAATATTTCCACACCTGCCAGCAAGTGGGCAGTGAAGAGCTGGGTCATACAGTCGTTATAGGAAATGTTTCTTCGTGTTGCAGCTAGGTCCCTGATTAGCCTGGGGACCACAGTGGAGGTGTAGCTGACATCCATGAGGGAGAGGTGACAGAAAAGGTAGTACATCGGTTGTTGCATTAAATGATTGCAGGTGATGGTGAGCAAGATGATAAAATTCCCCATTAAGACAGTCAGGTAACAAAGCAGGAAAAATAAAAATAGCAGTAGCTCTACTTGCTTATTACACCACAGTCCTATGAAAACAAATTCTGTGACATTGTTCTGATTTTCCATGACGTTGAGGTGAGTTCAGAACACACAACAGAAATTTACATCATCTGAATTGACACAGAACATAATATATCTTTAATAACACTTTCTAAGTTTTGGAGTATTTCTACATGAAAAAAACTGTAGTTTATACAGGATTATTCCAGATACAATCTTGCAAATCCTTTTAGATTAGTGGTGTCATTATATTTAAAGAGGTATTTAGTAAAAGCCTGTCTTAAGCCTAAAACTTTTGTAAACATTTCAAATGCATTTAAGTCATGCTTAGTTATTACTAAGTTATAATAGCTATTACTTAGTTATTACTCTGATACTCGTTTTACATATGGATAAACCGAAAAATGGGGGATCAATTAATTCTACAGGATTCCCTGTTGGCTCAGACGATAAAGAATCTGCATACAATGTGGGAGACCTGGGTTCAATCCCTGGGTTGGGAAGATTCCCTGAAGGAGGACATGGCAATCCACTCCAGTATTCTTGCCTGGAGAATCCCCATGGACAGAGGATCCTGGTGGGCTATAGTCTATGGAGTTGCAAAGAATCGGATATGACTGAGCAGCTAAACACAGCACAACACAGCTAATTCTACAAAATCATTAAGATAATTAAATAGCAACCTAATACATGAACCTGCATTTGATGCCATTTTCCATGCTTGGAACAGCTATGCTACCTCATCTATTGACCAAATAAATGTACTACCAGGTCTTTCCCACCTCCATAAAGAAAATGTGGTTTTATGCCATTTATGCCATCTATACCTGTAAAACTTTAGGTAAGTTCCTTCCCTCCTCTATGGTACATATAATTTTTGTATAAAGTCTAAATTATAGGTGAAAATTACAAATACCCATTGGAAGAAACATTTATTTTTTAAATAGAAACAAAACAATGTTCTTAATTATGGCAGGCATAGTCTTAAGTATTTTTTACCAGTTTCAATGACTCTGCTTCTTTGCACCATGGACATACAGAAAATGAACTTGAGGCAAAATTATGGGCATCTAAATATAGGAAGAGAAGTTATTATTACTCAAAGTGTTATCCTTTTATTAATCATATTAATAATTTTTATTAATAAAATAAATAATATTTTAGAGGTCACTATTGTAACACCAGAAACACTTTGGAGATGTGGTTGTTATCTATAGACATATTGAAGAACTCAATGTGATTAATAGATGATCTGCTTATTGAAATACACATTTTGAATAGTGCCACCACTTTGATGCAATACAACTAGGAGCAGATAGTGAATATGTTGGAACCGTCATCTTTTACCCATAATCATATGTCTTCCAGAGAAAATATATTTTACCTAAAGGACTCTTAATTTCAATACATTATTTTAATGGTATAAGTGGGGAACAATATGAATCATTAGACAGATGATTCATTTAATGATTATGAAGATGAGGATTCAGGCTTCACAGGTGGCCCTAGTGGTAAAGAACCCACCTGCCAATGCAGGAGACATAAGAGACATGGGTTTGATCCCAGGGTTGGGAAAATCTCCTTGGAGTAGGAAATGTCAACTCACTCCAGCATTTTTGCATGAAAAATCCCATGGATAAAGGAACCTGGTGAGCTACAGTCCATGAAATTTCAAAGAGTCAAACATTCCTGAGCTACTGAGCATGCACATCAAGGATCTCGTGTCCTGCTGTAAGCATTTCATTCTCTCTAAGCCTCTTTCTTCAACTACTAAGTAGAACTAATAATGCTGAGCATCAGTAGATTGAATTTACTATGATCAAAGATTTTTGTAAAAATAAAATGCTATTCAAACTCCCAATTATTTTCTCAATATTTACCTCAATTATTTTTCTCAATTAAATGACATGCACAAACACACACACAGACATATCTCTCTCTCTCTCTCTCTCTCTCTATATATATATATATATATATATATATATATAAAACAGGTAAGCATTGCTATGCTTATATATATATATATGTTTCTAAATATACAATATATATTATATATATATATTATAACAATGCTTTTATATATATATAACAATGCTTACCTGTGAAATTTTAAATTTTTGTGAAGTACTATAATTCTTTAGACCAGTTACTTTTGTTTTTCTGTGAGTGTGCTATGAAACAGCAAATAAATATGGAATACCGCTTAAGCTCCTGTGAATCTCCCATCAGAAGTAATTTAGGAAAACATTGCTAGGGATATCTTCAATTCTATTAAAAGGTACAAAATGACCAGAGGGGAAAACTCCCTCATGAATTGTTCAGCAGCCAATTGGTTTGTAGTCATAATTGTAAATAAAGCCAATAAAATTATAGTGAGTGTATATATAGGCTTGAAGGTTGCTTCTTTTATTTATCTCTTGGGGTTATCGGACTAATGATGCAACACTTCTCTAATGTTATACCACTGAAAATGTTATGGATACTTTTCCATCTCTCTCCTCTCCTAGAATATTTCTTCCAAGATTTGTCACTGTGTTTCACAATACATAATATATATTTAACAAATGTTTCATTCTTAATGATCCAATTTACACATTTTTTTTCCGTTACTGTATTACCTAGAATTAGGGTGCTGGTTAGAAATTGGAAAAACCACAATGATTAATCATTTCCCCCCTCCCTTTTTTTTTTTTTGGCTTTGTTTTGTCCTGTCTTTCCTTGAATGAAAAAGCGAGAGGAATGACCCCAGAAAGTGAAGTAACACGTTGATTAAATTCTAGTCCTTACTTTATAGCAGGCAATCCCTATGGGTCTATGCAATCAGAGGCTAATCTTGTTATATATGCTGTCTTAGGTGTAAAAAATTGCTTATCTCCACACAACCCTCCCGACACAGCCAAAAGAACAAATAACTCACGCGACAAAGAGTGCAGGCGGTGACACGAAATAAATGCACATAAACCCCGTGCAGAGGGCAGGCATGGGGAGCAGAAACAAGTCCACACTAGCTCCCAATGCAGAGGCCAGCCTGGGAAGCTGAAACAAGTGTGCACAAGCCCCGTGAAGCAAAGGGCAGGCCTGGGGAGCCAGAACAAGTGCACACAAGCCCCACAGCACAGAGGGTGAACTTAGGGGGCCGAGGGAAGCACATGCAAGTCATTCAGATGCAGAGGAATCCACACAAGCACCTATCGAGCAAGTTTCAGCCAGCAGGGCAGGACAGGACAGAGGAACATAAGCACGGACAATGATCCCAGGGACAGGTAGGGGCTGGCAGAACTGCAGATATTCTGAGAGGGTCACTTTGAAGCAGGTGTGGAAATAGAGGTGCCTAACACCGTGAAGTGGTTTGCCATTTCCTTTTCCAGTGGACCACATTCTGTCAGAACTCTCCACCATGACCTGTCGGTCTTTGGTGGCCCCACACGGCATGGCTTAGTTTCACTGAGTTAGACAAGGCTGTGGTTCATGTGATCAGACTGGCTAGTTGTCTGTGATTGTGGTTTCAGTCTGTCTGCCTTCTGATGCGCTTTCTCAGCGCCTAATCTCTTACTTGGGTTTCTCTTATCTTGGACATGGGGTATCTCTTCATGGCCACCCCTCCTGACCTTGGACATAAGTTCAAAAGAGTTGCTCAAACTACCACACAACTGCACTAATTTCACAGCCTAGCAAAGTAATGGTCAAAATTCTTCAAGCCAGGCTTCAGCAATACATGAAATGTTAACTTCCTGATGTCCAAGTTGGATTTAGAAAAGGCAGAGGAACCAGAGATCAAATTGTCAACACTCACTGGATCATTGAAAAAGCAAGAGAGTTTCAGAAAAACATCTATTTCTGTTTTATTGACTATGCCAAAGCCTTTGACTGTGTGGATTGCAGTAAACTGTGGAAAATTCTGAAAGAGATGGGAATACCAGACCGCCTGACCTGCCTCTTCAGAAACCTGTGTGAAACTCAAGAAGCAACAGTTAAAACTGGACACAGAACAACAGACCAGTTCCAAATCAGGAAAGGAGTACGTCAAGGCTGTATATTGTCACCCTGCTTATTTAACTTCTATGCAGAGTACATCATGAGAAACGCTGGGCTGGAAGAAGCACAAGCTGGAATCAAGATTGCCAGGAGAAATATCAATAACCTCAGATATGCGATGACACCACCCTTATGACAGAAAGTGAAGAAGAATTAAAGAGCTTATTGATGAAAGTGAAAGAGGAGAGTGAAAGTTGGCTTGAAGCTCAACATTTAGAAAATTAAGATCATGACATCCAGTCCCATCACTTCATCTATGGCAAATAGATTGGGAAACAGTTGCTGACTTTATTTTGGGGGGCTCCAAAATCACTGCAGATGCTGATTGCAGTCATGAAATTAAAAGACACTTACTCCTTGGAAGGAAAGTTATTATCAACCTAGACAGCATATTAAAAACCAGAGACATTATTTTGCCAACAAAGGTCCGTCTAGTCAAGGCTATGGTTTTTCCAGTGGTCGTGTATGGATGTGAGAGTTGGACTGTTAAGAAAGCTGATCACCAAAGAATTGATGCTTTTGAACTGTGGTGCTGGAGAAGACTTTTGAGAGTCCCTTGGACTGCAAGGAGATCCAACCAGTTCATTCTAAAGGAGATCAATCCTGGGTGTTCATTGGAAGGACTGATGCTGAAGCTGAAACTCCAATACTTTGGCCACCTCACGCCAAGAGTTGACTCATTGGAAAAGACTCTAATGCTGGGAGGGATTGGGTACAGGAGGAGAAGGGGATGACAGAGGTTGAAATGGCTGGATTTCATCACTGACTAGATGGACATGAGTTTGAGTGAACTCCAGGAGTTGGTGATGGACAGGTAGGCCTGGCGGCTGTGATTCATGGGATCACAAAGAGTTGGACATGACTGAGTGACTGAACTGAACTAAACTGAACACCACAAAAGCTAGAATGACTGCCCAAAGGCATTCTGAACCTGTAGACAATACAAACTTCCTGCTGGTCACTGTACTGCCCTTCAGAGAGAGGAGCTCCAGCTCCGTCAACCAGAACACAGGCACAAGCTCCCTCAACAAGGAAAAGATCACAGGATTCTAACCCAACCCCGTCCACACTGGCAGACTGCACAACCAAGAGCTACGTCTTTGAGAACTTAATTTTTTTTTTTCTTTCTCTCTCTCTCTCTCTTTTTTTTTTTTTTCCCTCTATGAACCACACTGTTTATTCCCCCAGCATATCTCCACCTTCACACTAGCCTTTAGTGGTGCTGTGGAGTTTTCGTCTTTGTTTTTCTTGTTATAAAAATTAAAATAAATCATTTTAAGTTTATTTCTTCTTATAAGTCACACTGTTTATTCCCCAACATATTTCAACCATTACATGAACATTTTGCGGTGCTGTGGGGTTTTCCTCTTTGTGTTTCTTGTCAAAAAAAAAGAAAGAAAGAAAGAAAGAAAAGAAAAGAAAAAATTCATTTAACTTTTTTTATTCTCAGTTTTTTTTTTCATTTTTCTTGATTTTTTAAAAATATTTTTTATATATTCAACTGCTTTTCATACAGTTCTTTACTGGGTTTAGTTATTTCAGAATATATATAAATCTTATCCACATATGTCTGTTTATCTTTTCTATTTTTTCTTTTTTTAATCCTCTTCTCCACCTCCACTTTTCTCTTTTCCCTCCATTCTCCTTTTTCTTTCTTCTCTTTCTTTTTTTATTCTCTTTTTTTCCCTTCACTCTTTCTTCTTTTGCCAAGTAAGTTAAATCGTTGAGCTGTCTATGCTATTTTCCCAAGTTGGCCCTCTGCACATGCTCAGATTTCCAGACTGAGCATTAGCTAACTCTGCTTTCAGTTGGTTGATATCACCTCTGGTTTCCCTTGTTCACCAAGTCAATCTCCTGTACTAGTTTCTTTAGAAGACTGTCTATAACTGTAAGTTTGGAAGTGTGTGTGTGTATGTCCTAGCATTTCTGTAATTACCTACTTGATCTCCTCCCACTAGAACACAGGCATAAGTCACCCCCAAAAAGAAATCAACACAAACCACCCAACCAACATTTCCCTCCAAGGTCAAAAATCAAAAGGAAGAAGTAATACAACCCTAAAGACTGGAAAAAGGAGACCTCAAGTGGATCAAGTTAGAAAAAATAAAGCA
The DNA here is from genome assembly GCF_049115385.1 of Moschus berezovskii. Lineage (NCBI taxonomy): Eukaryota > Metazoa > Chordata > Mammalia > Artiodactyla > Moschidae > Moschus > Moschus berezovskii. The sequence continues at coordinate 45,457,859 of NC_142485.1, read as the reverse complement.
AAAAGACAGAGAAATACAGTACAAATGAAACAGAAAGGTAGAAACTCAAAACCCCAAATAAACAAAGAGGAAATAAGTAATCTCCCTGAAAGAGAATTCAAAATAATGATAGCAAAGATGCTTCAAAGATTTGAAAATAGATGGAAAACGTGCAAGAAGCATTTAACACAGTTACTAAAATCACTAAGGACATTGAAGAAATAAAGAATAAGCAAATGGAGATGAATAACATAATTTCCAAAATTAAAAATACTCTAGAGGAAATCAATAGCAGAATAACTGAGGCAGAGGAATGGATAAGTGAGCTGGAGAATAGAATAGTGGAAATAACTGCCAAAGAGAAGGATAAAGGGAAAGGAATGAAAAGAGTTGAGGATAGCCTCAGAGATCTTCGGGGCAATATTAAACACACCGACACTTAAGTTATAGGGGTCCCAGAGGAAGAAGAAAAAAGAAAGGCACTGAGAATTTTTTTTAATAAATTATAGGTGAAAACTTCCCCAACATGGAAAAGGAAATAATCAAGTCCAAGAAGTTCAGAGAATCCCTTACAGGTTAAACTCAAGGAGAAACACATTGAGACACATATTAATCAATCTAAAAGAGATTAAGCACAAAGAAAGAATATTAAAAGCAGCAAGGGAAAAGCCACAAGTAAAATACAAGGGAAAATCCATGTGATTAACACAGGATCTTTCAGCAGAATCTCTACAGGCAAGAAGGGAATGGCAATATATATTTAAAGTACTGAAAGAGAAAAACCTACAACCATGATTACTATATCCAGCAAAGATCTCATTCAAAATTGACGGAGAAATAAAAAACTTTACAGATAAGCAGAAGTTAAGAGAATTCAGAACCACTAAGCCAGACCAGAAACAAATTCTAAAGGGACTTATATAGCCAGTAAACACAAGAGAAAGGAAATACCCACAAAAACAAACCAAAACAATAAAGAAAATGCCAAAAGGAACATATGTATCAATAATTACCTTAAATGTAAATGGATTAAATGGACCAACCAAAAGATACAGACTGACTCAGTTCAGTTCAGTCATTCAGTCGTGTCTGACTATTTGCAAACCCATGAAATGCAGAACGCCATGCCTCCCTGTCCATCACCAACTCCCAGAGTCCACCCAAACCCAAGTCCATTGAGTCGGTGATGCCACTCAACCATCTCATCCTCTGTCGTCCCCTTCTCTTCCTGCCCTCAATCTTTCCCTACATCAGGGTCTTTTCCAATGAGTCAGCTCTTCGCATCAGGTGGCCAAAATATTGGAGTTTCAGCTTCAAAATCAGTCCTACCCAGGACTGATCTCCTTTAGGATGGACTGGTTGGATCTCCTTGCAGTCCAAGGGACTCTCAAGAGTCTTCTCCAACACCACAGGTCAAAAGCAACAATTGTTCGGCGATCAACTTTCTTTGTAGTCCAACCTCACATCCAAACACGACCACTGGAAAATCCATAGCCTTGACTAGAAGGACTTTTGTTGGCAAAGTAATGTCTCTGCTTTTTAATATGATGTCTAGGTTGGTCATAACTTTCCTTTCAAGGAGTAACTGTCTTTAAATTTCATGGCTGCAATCACCATCTGCAGTGATTTTGGAGCCCCCAAAATAAAGTCAGCCACTGTTTCCATTGCTTCCCCATTTATTTGCCATGAAGTGATGGAACCGGATCCCAAGATCTTAGTTTTCTGAATGTTGAGCTTTAAGCCAACTTTTTCACTCTCCTCTTTCACTTTCATCAACTGACTGAATGGATACAAAAACAAGACCCATATATATGCTACCTATCAGAGACCCATTTCAGACCTAGAGAAAAATACAGACTGAAAGGAAAAGGATGGAAAAGGACAGTCCATGCAAATGGAAACCAAAAGAAAGCTGGAGTGGTAATTCTTATTTCAGACTAAATAGACTTTAAGATAAAGAATATCATAAGAGTCAAAGAAGGACATTACATGATGGTCAAGGGATCAATCCAAGAAGACGACATAACAATTGTAAATGTCTATGAACCCAACATAGGAGTACCATAGTACATAAGGCAAACACTAACAAACATAAGAGGTGAAACTGACAGCAGCACAATAATAGTAGGGGACTTTAACATCCCACTTTCACCAACGGACCATTCATCAAAACATAATCAAAAAGGAAACACAAACCTTAAGTGAAACATTAGACCAAATGTACCTAATTGATATTTTCAGGATTTTCCATCCAAATGCAGAATACACTTTCTTCTCAAGTGCACAAGGGACATTCTCCCAGATAGACCACAACTTGGGCCATGAATCAAGTCTCAGTAAATTTAAGAAAATTGAAATTGTATCAAGTATCTTCTCTGACCACAATGCTATGATACTAGATATCAACTACAGGAAAAAAAAAAAAAAGAGCAAAAAAAAAAAAAAACAAGCTCTTGGAGATTAAACAATACATCACTAAATAACAAAGAATTTACTGAAGAAATAAGAAAATATCAAAAGATTCCTAGAAACAAATGACAATGAAAACACGATGACCCAAAACCTATGGGATTCAGCAAAAGCTGTTCTAAGAGATTTATAGAGATACAATCATATCTCCACAAACAAGAAAAGGGTCAAGTAGACAGCCTAATTCTACATCTAAGGCAGATGTATAAAGAAGAACCAAAAAACCCCAAAGATAGCAGAAGGAAGGAGATCATAAAAATCAGAGCAGAAATCATTGAAAAAGAAATGGAAACAATAGTAAATATTGGTAAAAGTAAAATCTGGTTCTTTGAGAAGATAAACAAAATGGAAAAACCACTAGCCAGACTCATCAAGAGAAAAAGGGAGAAAAATAAAATCAATAAAATTAGAAATGAAAAAGGAGAGGTTATAACAGGCAGCACATAAATACAAAGGATCATAAGAGAATATTATAAGTGACTATGTGCCAATAAAATGGAAAATATAGAGGAAATGAACAGATACTTAGAAAAGATCAGCCTGCCAAGGCTGAATCGGGAAGAAGCAGAAATTATAAACAACCCAATTACAAGCACTGAAATTGAAGCAGTGATCAAGAATCGCCCCAAAAAGAAAAACCTAGGGCCAGATGGTTTCACAGGGGAATTCTATGAAACATTTAGAGAAGAAATGCTGTTTATTTTTCTGAAACTCTTTCAAAAAATTCCAGAGGAAGGAGAACTTGCAAACTCATTCTACAAGGCCACAATCACCCTGATACCAAAACCAGGAAAAAAACAGCACGAAAAAACAAATTACAGGCCAACATCACTGAGGAACATAGATGCAAAAATCCTCAACAAAATTATAGCAACAGAATCCAACAACATATTAAAAAGCTCATTCACCGTGATCAAATCAGGTTTATTGCAGGGATAAAGGATTCTTCAGTATATTCAAACCAGTCAAAGTGATACACCATATCAACAAATTGAAAGATAAAAGCCATATGATCATCTCAATAGATCCAGAAAAATCCTTTGACAAAATGCAGCATCCATTTATGGAAAAAAAAAAAAACTTGAAAAATTGGCCAATTAGGGAACCTACTTCAACATCACTTCAGTTCAGTTCAGTAGCTCAGTCGTGTCTGACTCTCCACGACCCCATGAATCACAGCACGCCAGGCCTCCCTGTCCATCACCAACTCCCGGAGTTCACTCAAACTCATGTCCACAGAGTCGGTGATGCCATCCAGCCATCTCATAGTAAAGGCCATATACGAAAAGCCCACAGCGCATATAATTCTCAATGGTGAAAAACTAAAAGCTTCCCTTTTAAGATCAGGAACAATACAATGGCTTCCATTCGTATCACCATTATTCAACGTAGTATTGGGGGTCCTAGCTATGACAATCTGAGAAGATAAAGAAGCAAAATGAATCCAGATTGGTAAAGAAGTAAAACTCTTACTGTATGCAGATATCATAGAAAACCCCAAAGAAACTATCAGAAAATTATTAGAGCTAATCAGTGCACTCAGAAGAGTCGTGAGATACAAGGTCAATACACAGAAATTACTTGCACTCCTATACACAAATAATGAAAAATCAGAAAGAGAAATTAAGAAATCAATGCAATTCACCATTGCAACAACAACAAAACACATAAATAAATAAATATATAGGAATAAACCTACCTAAGGAGACAAAATACCTGTATTAAAAAACTATAAGACACTAATCGAAGATATAAAAAATGGCATAAACATATGGAGAGATATTCCATGTTCCTGGGTAGGAAGAATCAATATTTTCAAAATGACTATACTACCAAATGCAATCTACAGGTTCAATGAAATACCTATCAAATTACCAATGGCATTTTCCACAGAACTAGAACAAAAAATTTCACAATTCATATGGAAACACAAAAGACCCTGAATAACCAAAATAGTCTTAAGAAAGAAGAATGGAGCTGGAGGAATAACCTTCCTGACTTCAGAGTATACTACAAAGCTACAGTCATCAAGACAGTGTGGTACTCGCACAAAAACAGAAATACAGACCAATGGAACAAGATAGAGAACCCAGAGATAAACCCACTCACCTATGGGTACCTTATTTATTACAAAGGAGGCAAGAATATACAATGGGGAAAAGGCAGACTATTCACTAGGTGGTGCTAGGAAAACAGCACAGTTATGTGCAGAATGATGAAGTTAGATCAGTACCTAATGCCATACACAAAGATAAACTCAAAATGGATTAAAGTCCCAAATGTAAGACTAGAAACTATTAAACTGTAAGAGGAAAACATAGGCAGAACACTCAATGACATGAATCAGAGCAAGATCTATGACCCACCTCCTAGAGTAATGGAAATAAAAATAAACAAATGGGATACAGTTAATCTTAAAAGCTTTTTCATAGCAAAGAAAACTACAAACCAGGTAAAAAGGCAACCCTCAGAATGGGAGAAACTGATAGCAAAGGAAATAGCTGATAAAGAATTAGTTTCCAAAACATACAAGCAGCTTTTACAACTCAATACCAGAAAAGCAGGCAAACCAATCAAAAAGTGGGAAAAGTACCTGAAGAGACATTTCTCCAAAGAAGACATACAGATGTCTAACAAGCTCATGAAAAGATGCTCAACATCATTCATTATTAGAGAAATGCAAATCTACAATGAGATACCACCTCTCATCAATCAGAATAGCCATCAACAAAATACCTATAAACAATTCTGGAGAGGGTGTGGAGAAAAGGGAACACTCTTGCACTGCTGGTGGGAATGCAAACTGATACAGCCACTATTGAAGACGGTATGGAGACCCCTAAAAAAGCTAGGAATAAAACCACCATATGACCCAGCAATCCCAATCCTGGGTATATACCCTGAGGAAATCAAAACTGGAAAAGACATATATACTCCTGTGTTCACTGCAGCACAATTTACGATAGCTAGAACATGGAAGCGACTTAGTTGTCCATCAGCCGATGAATGGATAAAAAAGCCATGGCACAAATATATAATGAAACACTACTCAGTCATAAAAAGGAACAAATTTGAATCTGTTTTAATTAGGTGGATGAAACTAAAGCCCATTATACGGAGTGAAGTCAGTCAGAAAGTAAAACATAAATATTGTATACTGACACATATGTATGGAACATGAAGATACAGCACTAATGAATTTATTTTCAGGGCAACAATGGAGAAACAGACATAGAGAACAGAACTATGGATAATCTGGGAGGAGAGGAGGGAAAAGGGGAGATGTATGAAGAGTGTAACATAGAAATTTACAATACTATGTGTAAAACAGATAGCCAGTGGCAATTTGCTGTTTGACTCAGGGAAGTCAAACAGGGGCTCTGTGTCAGGCTGTTGGGTGGGGTGGGGAGGGAGATGGGAGGGAGGTCTGAGAGGGGGTGGACATGAGTGTACTCATGGTTGATTTTTGTTAATGTATAACAGAAAACCACAAATTTCTGTAAAGCAATTATCCTTCAGTTAAAAATTTATATATATATATATATAAAATTTGCTTATTTCTGCTTCTCTTCACCCTTTCTGGACGCCCACTGTTCTCTAACATATTCAGCTCTTGCTAGCCCCAGGGTATTGCACATTCCTCGTAGCTTTTCTCCATCTGTCCATATCTTGAAAATAATCTCTTACTAAACTCCCCTTAAATCATGATATGTGCCTCCAGCTTTATCTTACTGCATGACATTGACATATATGCATTTAATAATATATCCTGGGTTAGGGGGAACAAGATGGCGGAGGAATAGGACGGAGAGACCACTTTCTCCCCCACAAATTCATCAAAAGAACATTTGAACACTGAGTAAATTCCACAAAACAACTTCTGAATGCTGCCAGAGGACATCAGGCACCCAGAAAAGCAGCCCATTGTCTTCGAAAGGAGGTAGGAAAATACATAAGAGATAAATAGACAAAAGAGGTAAGGACGGAGCTCATTCCTGGGAAGGGAGGCTTAAAAGAGAGAGAAGTTTCCAAACACCAGGAAACACTGGCAAGTCTGTGGCGAGCCTTGGAACCTCAGAGGGCCACATAGCTTGGAGGAAAAAGAAATAAGTAATTAAAACCCACAGATTATGTGTCCAATGGTAACTCCCAGCAGAGAAACAACACAGACGCCCGCATCCGCTATTAGCAAGTGGGGGCTGGGCAGGGAGGAGCCGGCTAAACTGCTTAGAGTGAGGACCAGGCCTGAATGACGCGAGGGCAATCTGAGAGAGCTAACTGGAGATAGCAAAGCAGACTGTGGGATAGCTACCCCACAAAACGGCTAAAAGGCCAAACCTAAGACTCTGCCAGTCCCGCTCACAGAACAAAGGATTGAGCAGAGCTAGCCGGCTGTGGACAGCCCATCCCCCACCAAGACAGGCAGGGGAGGGCAGCCAGAGCTGGAAGGGGGCAATCGCGGCCCCAGAGAGGCATCTGATATCAAACTGCAGGCAGGCTTCATTGCTAACCAAGACTTCTTGGGTTTCTGGCCGGTTGACATCCACCTGAGAAGGTGCACTGGTTGTACACCCAAAAAAATGAGTGGCAGGGACTGGGGAGGCGATAAGTCACAGTGACCACACTCGCCAAACACCTGGTCACCTGAGCTGCTTGGACCCGGGAAGGGCACAAAACGCAGGCCCAACCAAGTCTGCCCCTCTGTGGAGTACCCAAGTTCCTGAACCTGAGCAGCTTAGACCTGGGATGTGCATGCAACCCAGCGCTGGCCTCAGACAGTTCCCAGCAGAGCAACCTAGAGCCTGTGCAGTGTAGACTGGGACAGCACACACGTCGTGAGCGGTGGCAAAGCCATTGTGGCTGAGACACAGCTAGCACTCCCCACAGATGCCAGAGATATTTGTCTGCAGTGTTCCTCCCTTCCCAGAACAGGACTGAACAAGTGAGCCTTAAAAAGTGTACACCAACGTCCCCTAGTGTCAGGGAGGAAATTAGACACTGAAGAGACCAGCAAACAGAAGCTAAAACAGAGGAAACCACCTTGGAAGTTACAGATGGAAAAGTCTTGAGGCTACTGCAATAATAATACTGAAAACCAGAGTCAGGAGACTTCAAGTCCAAATCCTGAGAACACCAGAGAACTCCTGACTCCAGGGAACATTAATCGATAAGAGAACATCAAATGCGTCCATACCTACACTGAAACCAAGCACCACCCAAGGGTCAACAAGATCCAGAACAAGACATACCACACAAATTCTCTGGCAACACAGGAAAATAACCCTGAGTTTCAATATACAGGCTGCCCAAAGTCACTCCAAACCGACTGACATCTCATAATTCATTATGGGACACTTCATTGCAGTCCAGAGAGAAGAAATCCAGCTCCACCCACCAGAACACCGACACAAACTTCCCTAAGAAGGGAAACTTGACAAGTCACCCGTCCAACCTCACCCACAGTGAGGAAACTCCACAGTAAAAAGAACTCAACATACTGCCAGAAAAGAGAAAGCCCACCCTAAACACAGCAATATAAACAAGGTAAAAAGGCAGAGAAATACCCAACAGGTAAAGGAACGGGATAAATGCCCACCGACCCAAACAAAAGATAAAGAGATAGGGAACCTACCTGAAAAAGAACTCCGAATATTGATAGTGAAATGATCCAAAATCTTGAAAACAAATTGGAGATAAGTAACCTGGAGACAAGGATTGAGAAGATGCAAGAAAGATTTAACAAGGATCTAGAAGAAATGAAAAACAATCATTATACAATGAATAATACAATAAATGAGATCAAAAACACTTTGGAGGAAACCAACAAGATAGAATAAGTGAGTTAGAAGATAGAATGGTAGAAATAAATGAAACAGAGAGGAAAAAGGATAGAATATCTATCTATTCTATAGAAGAAGGCAGAAGATAGAATAAGTGAGTTAGAAGACAGAATGGTAGAAATAAATGAAACAGAGAGGAAGAAAGAAAAACGAATTAAAAGAAATGAAGACAATCTCAGAGACCTTTGGGACAATGTTAAACACCCCAACATCCGAATCATAGGAGTCCCAGAAGAAAAAGACAAGAAGAACGACCATGAGAAAATACTTGAGGAGATAATAGTTGAAAATTTCCAGAAAATGGGGAAGGAAATAATCACCCAACTCCAAGAATCCCAGAGAGTCCAAAACAGGATAAACCCGAGGTGAAATACTGCAAGACACATATTAATCAAATTAACAAAGATCATGCACAAAGAACAGATATTAAAAGTAGCAAGGGAAAAGCAACAAATAACAAACAAGGGGATAACAGCTGATCTTTCAATAGAAACTCTTCAGGCCAGGAGGGAATGGCAAGACATACTTAAAGTGTTGAAAGAAAATAGCCTACAGCCCGGATTACTGTACGCAACAAGGATCTCATTCAAATATGACGGAGAAATCAAAAGCTTTACAGACAAGCAAAAGCTGAGAGAATTCAACATCACCAAACCAGCTCTCCAACAAATGCTAAAGGACCTTCTCTAGACAGGAAACACAGAAAGAGTGTATAAACTTGAACCCAAAACAATAAAGTAAATGGCAACGGGATCATACTTATCAATAATTACCTTAAATGTAAATGGGCTGAATGCCCCAACCAAAAGACAAATTCTGGCTGAATGGATGCAAAAACAAGACCCCTATATTTGTTGTCTACAAAAGAGCCACCTCAAAACGAGGGACACATACAGATTGAAAGTGAAGGGCTGGAAAAGGATATTCCACTCAAATAGAGACCAAAAGGAAGCAGGAGTAGCAATACTCATATCAGATAAAATAGATTTTAAAACAAAGGCTGTGAAAAGAGACAAAGAAGGACACTACATAATGATCAAAGGATTAATCCAAGAAGAAGATATAACAATTATAAATATATATGCAATCAACATAGGAGCACCACAATATCTAAGACAAATGCTAACAAGTATGAAAGGGGAAATTAACAATAACACAATAATAGTGGGAGACTTTAAACCCCACTCACGACCTATGGATAGATCAACTAAACAGAAGATTAACAAGGAAACACAAACGTAAAATGATACAATAGACCAGTTAGACCTAGTAGATATGTATAGGTCATTTCACCCCAAAACAATGAATTTCACCTTTATCTCAAACGCACACGGAATCTTCTCCAGGATAGATCACATCCTGGGCCATAAAGATAGCCTTGGTAAATTCAAAAAAAATTAAATCATTCCAAGCATCTTTTCTGACCACAATGCAGTAAGACTAGATCTCAATTACAGGAGAAAAACTATTAAAAATGCCAACATATGGAGGCTGAACAACACGTTGCTGAATAACCAACAAATCACAGAAGAAATCAAGAAGGAAATAAAAATATGCATAGAAACGAATGAAAATGAAAACACAACAACACAAAACCTTTGGGACACTGTAAAAGCAGTGCTAAGGGGAAGGTTCATAGCAATACAGGCATGCCTCAAGAAACAAGAAAAAAGTCAACTAAATAACCTAACTCTACACCTAAAGAAACTAGAAAAGGAAGACATGAAGAACCCCAGGGTTAGTAAAAGGAAAGAAATATTAAAAATTAGGGCAGAAATAAATGCAAAAGAAACAAAAGAGACTAAAGCAAAAATCAGCCAAGCCAAAAGCTGGTTCTTTAAGAGGGTAAATAAAATTGACAAACCACTAGCCAGACTCCTCAAGAAACAAAGGGAGAAAAACCAAATCAATAAAATTAGAAATTAAAATGGAGAGATCACAACAGACAACACAGATATACAAAGTATCATAAGTATCAGCAATTATATGGCAGTAAAATGGACAACATGGAAGAAATGGACAAATTCTTAGAAAAGTACAACTTTCCAAAACTGAACCAGGAAGAAATAGAAAATCTTAACAGACACATCACAAGCTCAGACATTTAAACTGTAATCAGAAATCTTCCAGCAAACAAAAGCCTAGGTCCAGACAGCTTCACAGTTGAATTTTACCAAAAATTTAGAGAAGAGTTAGCACCTATCCTACTCAAACTCTTCCAGAAAATTGCAGAGGAAAGTAAACTTCCAAACTGATTCTATGTGGCCAACATCACCCTAATATCAAAACCTGACAAAGATGCCACAAAAAAGAGAACTACAGGCCAATATCACTGAGGAAGATAGATGCAAAAGTCCTTAACAAAATTCTAGCAATCAGAATCTAACAACACATTAAAAAGATCATACATCATGACCAAGTGGGCTTTATTCTAGGGATGCAAGGATTTTTCAATATCCACAAATCAATCAATGTAATACACCACATTAACAAACTGAAAAATAAAAACCATGTGATTATCTCAATAGATGCAGAGAAAGCCTTTGAGAAAATTGAACATCCATTTATGATCAAAATCCCCCAGAAGGCAGGAATAGAAGGAACATTCCTCAGCATAATAAAAGCTATATGTGACAAACACACAGCAAACATTATCCTCAATGGTGAAACACTGAAAGCGTTTCCCCTAAAGTTAGGAACAAGACAAGGGTGCCCACTCTCACCACTACTATTCAAAATAGTTCTGGAAGTTTTGGCCACAGCAATCAGAGCAGAAAAAGACATAAAATGAATTGAAATTGGAAAAGAAGAAGTAAAACTCTCACTGTTTGCAGATGATATGATGCTCTGCCCAGAAAACCCTAAAGACTCTACCAGAAAATTACTAGAGCTAATCAATGAGTATAGTAAAGTTTCAGGATATAAAATCAACACACAGAAATCCCTTTCAATCCTATATACTAATAATGAGGAAATAGAATGAGAAATTAAGGAAAAAATTCCATTCACCATTGCAACGAAAATAATAAAATACTTAGGAATATATCTACCTAAAGAAACAAAAGACCTATATACAGAAAACTATAAAGCACTGGTGAAAGAAATCAGAGAGGACACTAATAGATGGAGAAATATACTGTGTTCATGGATTGGAAGAAAAGATATTATGAAAATGAATATATTACCCAAAGTAATTTACAAGTTCAGTGTAATCCCTATCAAGCTACCAATGGTAGCTAGAACAAATAATTCTACAATTTGTATGGAAATACAAAAAACTTAGAATAGCTAAAGCAATCTTGAGAAAGAAGAATGGAACTCGGGGAAATCAACCTGCTGAACTTCAGGCTTTACCATCAAGCTACAGTCATCAAGACAGTATAGTACTGGCATAAAGACAGAAATATAGATCAATGGAACAAAATAGAAAGCCCAGAGATAAATCCATGCACCTATGGACACCTTATCTTTGACAAAAGAAGCAAAAATATTTAATGGAAAAAAGACAATCTCTTTAACAAGTGGTGCTGGGAAAACTGGTCCACCACTTGTAAAAGAATGAAACTAGCACACTCCCTAACACCATACACAAAAATAAACTCAAAATGAATTAAAGATCTAAATGTAAGACCACAAACTATAAAACCCCTAGAGGAGAACATAGGCAAAATACTCTCCAACATAAATCACAGCAGGATCCTCCATGACCCACCTCCTAAAATATTGGAAATAAAAGCCAAAATAAAAAAAAAGGGACCAAAATAAAATTAAAAGGTTTTGCACAGCAAAGGAAACTATAAGCAAGGTGAAACGACGGCCTTCAGAATGGGAGAAAATAATAGCAAATGAAGCAACGGACAAAGGATTAATCTCAAAAATATATAAGCAACTCCTGCAGCTCAACTCCAAAAAAAATAAATGACCCAATCAAAAAATGGGCCAAAGAACTAAACAGACATTTCCCCAAAGAAGACATACAGATGACTAACAAGCACATGGAAAGATGCTCAACATCCCTCATAATCACAGAAGTGCAAATCAAAACCACAATGAGATACCATTTCACGCCACTCAGAATGGCTGGTATCGCAAAGTCTACAAGCAATAAATGCTGGAGAGGGTGTGGAGAAAAGGAAACCCTCATACACTGTTGATGGGATTGCAAACTAGTACAACCACTATGGAGAACAGTGTGGAGATTCCTTAAAAAACTGGAAATAGAGCTGCAATACGACCCAGCAATCACACTCCTGGGCATACACATTGAGGAAACCAGAATTGAAAGAGACACATGTCCTCCAATGTTCATCAAAGCAGTGTTTATAATAGCGAGGACATGGAATCAACCTAGATGTCCATCTGCAGACGAATGGATAAGAAAGCTTTGGTACATATACACAATGGAGTATTATTCAGCCATTAAAAGGAAATCATTTGAATCAGTTCTAATGAGGTGGATGAAGCTGGAGCCTATTTTACAGAGTGAAGTAAGCAAGAATAACCAATAAAGTATCCTAACACATATATATGGAATTTAGAAAGTTGATAATGATAACCTTGTATACGAGACAGCAAAAGAGACACAGATGTATAGAACAGTCTTTTGAACTCTGTGGGAGAGGGTGAGGGTGGGATGATTTGGGAGAATGACACTGAAACATGTATATTATCATATGTGAAACGAATCGCCAGTCCAGGTTCAATGCATGATACGTGATGCTCGGGGCTGGTGTATAGGGATGAACCAGAGGGTTGGGATGGGGAGGGAAGTGTGAGGGGGGTTCAAGAACTGGAACACATGTACACATGGGGCAGATTCATATCAATGTATGGCAAAACCAATACAATAATGTAATGTAATTAGCCTCCAATTAAAATAAATAAATTTTTAAAAAGTCTGAAAAAACATGAATAAAAGTTAATTGCATCCACCTGAAGAAAACATAAATCTACCTTCACAGTAGAAATTTTCAATATTACTTTTTAAATTATTGTTAAATAAAGTCTGCATTAAATCTTAAAATATATAAAACTTCTAAACAGAAAAATTTACAGGAATATGGATGCATAACTAAAATAGTACCTATACCAAAGAATCATATTATCAGCATGCATACATGAATATCTACAAAATTAAGTGTTAGGTCATTAAAAAACTATCAACTAATTTGCTCCTAGCACAACATTATAAATCAACTATATTTCAATAGAAGTTTAAAACAATGAATGTGTAATAGAAAATCAGCATCCAAAGAAAAAAAAAGAAAGAAAAGAAAGAAAGAAAGAAAAAGAAACACAGTTGGAGAACTTTTTCTATCTAAACTGAAGTCTTATTATAAAGCACTGATTTAAATCATTGAATATAATGTGATGTTCATACATATAATTAAATTACAAATGACTTGAAATGAAATTTAAAATAGAAGATACCTAAATGGCCAATGACAGTATTTTTTAAATGTTTAGAAAATTAGTCATCAGGAAAACAAACTATATCCTCAATAATTTATCTCTGCATACCTCCTCAGTCAGTTTAGTTCAGTTGCTCAGTCGTGTCCGACTCTTTGCGACCCCATGAATCACAGCACGCCAGGCCTCCCTGTCCATCACCAACTCCCGGAGTTCACTCAAACTCATGTCCATGGAGTTGGTGATGCCATCCATCCATCTCATCCTCTGTTGTCCCCTTCTCCTCCCGCCCCCAATCCCTCCCAGCATCAGAGTCTTTTCCAGTGAGTCAACTCGTCGCGTGAGGTAGCCAAAGTATTGGAGTTTCAGTTTTAGCATCAGTCCTTCCAATGAACACCCAGGATTGATCTCCTTTAGAATGCACTGGTTGGATGTCCTTGCAGTCCAAGGGACTCTCAAGAGTCTTCTCCAACACCAAAGTTCAAAAGCATCAATTCTTCGGAGATCAGCTTTCTTCACAGGCCAACGCTCACATCCATTCATGACCACGGGAAAAACCTCCTAGAATGACTAATAGGAAAATAGCAAGGGCAGGAATGTGGAACAATCTATTTGTTTGAAATTATAACTCTCTTTTTGTGCTTTAGATAGCTTTCCTTACTTTTAATATTGCCCAGTTTTCCATGATAGGCTTCCCTTGTTACTCAGTTGATAAAGAATCCACCTGCAATGCAGGAGAACTGGGTTCGATCCCTAAGTTGGGAAGATCCCCTGGAGAAGGGAAAGGCTACCCACTCCAGTGTTCTGGCCTGAGTCCAACAAAGAGTTGGACATGACTGAGAGACTTTCACTTTCACTTCTATGACAGCCATCACATGATTCTAAGAAATAACTTATTGGAAGACTTTAAGAGTTTCTGTTTATTGTCATAGGCCCTCTGATGAATGTGAGTAATAGTTTTAGGGATAAGTACTTTAAAATGGGCTTTCTAGGTGACATAGTGGTAAAGAATACACCTGTGAACGCAGGAGATGCAAGAGAGAGGGGTTACATCTCTGAGTCAGAAAGATCCCCTGGAGTAGGAAATGGCAACATGCTCCAGTATTCTTCCCTGGAAAATTCTATGGTCAGAGGAGCCTGGTGGGCTACAGTCCATGGGGTCACAAAGGGTCAGACACAAATGAGCAAACACACACAAACGCACACACACACTCACACACACACTTTAAAATGACTAGCATTAATTTTTTGTCCTCACTTTTCTAATCTTCAAGCAATCAATGTTAGTTTCTCAGAAAACTTCTAAGATAAGAAAGAAGTATCTTCTCTAACTTGAGTCTATATATGAGGCCCCCAGGTTGGAATCATTCCATTACTGATATTAACATAACTTTCACCTTTCTAAGAAATCCAAGTTTAGATAGAGGAAGCTCACATGTTTTGGTTCCAAGTACAGGGACTAAAGGGCTTCTCTGGTGACTCAGTGATAAAGAAGCCACCTGCAATGCAAGAGATTTGGGTTCAGTCTCTGGGTTGGAAAGATCCCCTGGAGAATAAAATGGCAACCCACTCCAGTCTTCTTGTCTGGGAAAACCCATGGATAGAGGAGCATGGAGGGCTACATTCCATGGGGTCACTAAAGAGTCAAACACAACTTAGTGATTAAACAACAATAACAATAACAGAGACTAAAATTCCCCACTTATTCTTAATAAGTGTTTCTTGAACACATCTCTCCAGAGTATCTCTTTCTAAGACAAAGGCTTTCCATCGAAGGAAATAATAACTTCTGGGAGAGAAAATAGCAGCTACAAGATAAAGTCCTTGATCTTTTATGGCAACCACATTAAATATCCTTGAATTGTAGGTTTAAAAAAAAAAGCCTTTTTTTGTAGTTGTTTTTCACATCTTCAGAACAAGCTTCATCAAGGATGAAATAACTCATTTGAATGTGTTTCCACTACATATTCTGCCTCCTGCCTATGGGATCATAGCCATTTATAGATCATTTCTACATAGCATTCCAAATAAACTAATTTTAAATTCAACTCTTTGGTTTTCTGTGAAAAAGTTTTGAGGCTTTAGGATAGAAAGAACTGTTTAGACATAAAAAATTATTCTGTACTATTGATTTGATATTGAATTATCCAACAGACTGGTTCCAAATAGGAAAAGGAGTATGTCAAGTGTGTACATTATCACCCTGCTTATTTAATTTATATACAGAGTACATCATGAGAAACGCTGGATTGGAAGAAGCACAAGTTGGAATCAAGATTGCCGGGAGAAATATCAATAACCTCAGATATGCAGATGACACCACCTTTATGGCAGAAAGTGAAGAACTAGAGCCTCTTGATGAAAGTGAAAGAGGAGAGTGAAAAACTTGGGTTAAATCTCAGCATTCAGAAAACAAAGATCATGGCATCTGGTCCCATCACTTCATGGTGAATAGATGGAGAAACAGTGGAAATAGTGGAACTTTATTTTATTTTGCTGGGGTGGGCTCCAAAATCACTGCAGATGGTGTCTGCAGCCATAATTAAAAGATGCTTACTCCTTGGGAGAAAATCTATGACCAACATAGACAGCATTTTAAAAAGTAGAGATGTTACTTTGTCAACAAAGTTCCATCTAGTCAAGGCTATGGTTTTTCCAGTGGTCATGTATGGACGTGAGAGTTGGACTGTGAAGAAAGCTGATCGCCAAAGAATTGATGCTTTTGAACTGTGGTGTTGGAGAAGACTCTTGGCAGTCCCTTAGACTCAAAGCGATCCAACCAGTCCATCCTAAAGGAGATCAGTCCTGGCTGTTCATTCATAGGATTGATGTTGAAGCTGAAACTCCAGTGTTTTGGCCACCTCATGTGAAGAGCTGACTCATTGAAAAAGACCCTAATGCTGGGAAAGATTGAGGGCAGGCGGAGAAGGGGACGGCAGAGGATGAGATGGTTGGATGGCATCACCGACTCAATGGACATGGGTTTGGGTGGACTCCAGCAGTTGGTGATGGACAGGGAGGCCTAGCATGCTGCAACTCATGGGGTAGCAAAAGAGTCAGATACGACTGAGGAAATGAACTGAACTGAATACAGTCTCTTTCTGAGTATGTCATATCTTCTATATTGAGTTACTTATCCAAAGAGTATGTCAATTGGAAGACGGGATTAGTTCTGAACAGCCCCAAATATCATTAAGGTCATCTAAGTACAGAAGGTAAGATAAAAAAGAAAAAAAAAAAAAAACCGCTTAAAAATAGTGCTGATGCTCATTAAAGATTGTTACTTTTCAAAATTAAAAAGACCATTACTTTTCATGCACATTTATCATTATGTTTCAATAATTTTCATAGACTATTAGCACATGTCATCCTCACCCCCTTCATCAAAAGTTAGCTGGTAAATATCATAAACCTAATTTGATTTCAGCAAAATTTGAGGCTCATAGAAATTAAGAAATTTGTAGGACTAGGCTCTCTAACAATGGGCTTTTTGTGTCATGAGACACTTCATTTAATAATCAAGACTAGCTATGGCAATGAAAACAAAATTTAAATACACTTAACAAACAAACGGCATAAATATATTAAATGATATTAATTATCACTTGTTTAATCCAAATATGAACCTGAAGAACTCTCTCTGAAATTAACTGCTGTGAATGTTATGGATCTCTGTGGCTTCTTTGAAAGTAAAATAGGAGCCGATTTTTCCTTGGTTTATTGTATAGCTAAATATTTCTCTCTCTTATTGCTCAAAATATCAATTCTTATCACACAGGTGTATAGACAGGCATGAAAAGAAGTGAGGGTCCTTTGTGCATCCATAGCCATTTGAGGGATATTTTCATATAGCTTTTCCCTCAGAGGATTCTTATAACAACCTGTGAGGTGGACACTATGTGTCCCACCTGTTAGAGGAAACAAGGATATTAGATGCCAAGAAATGTGTCCTAGGTCAAGAAGTTGCAAGTAGGAAAAGCCAAATTCTAATCTGGTCTTCCTGATTCTCAAGCCAATATATCTCACCAGCAGGATTCTTATTTTCAACTTTTCAAGAGGACTCTGTGGGGCTATGCTTTGCAAGGGAACTGGGGAGACAAGAAATGGGGTGAGAGAGGAAACAAGATAAAAAGAACCTTCAATGAAGTATAGTTATTAATTATAGTTTACTAATATTTGAGTATTATAATATATTGTGTGTATGTGTGTTTATGTGTATTTCTGTGTCTGTTGATGAAATTGTTTCAAATGTACTTTCCTCTGAAGCAATATTAAAATAATTATAATTATTATGGCCATATCAAAAGGAGTTTATTAGTTTAATATTATTTGCTATAACAACACACTATAGAGTGTGTTTGAAAAATTTGGAAGAAAAAGAAGATAGGATGTGTAATCTAATCTTATCTTGGCTTGATCTTGAGTAAGATCCTTAACTTCTCTATTCCTGATGGATAAAATAAGCATAAATTATAATATCAATCATTCATAGGTTTATAAAGAATAAAAAAAAGCTTCTAAAAATCACTTGGAGCATAATGAAGGGCTGATTAAATTTTTGGTAATATGACAGTTAACATTACTGCCAACATTTTTCTTTGAGATTATTCCTCCTGTGCTAAATGGATGAAATAATAGCATCTACAAAGGTTGCTATCTTGCTATAGTGATTTCAATAAATCATTAAAAGTATATTTATTAGCTACCATAAAGTTATTGGATTTAAACAAAATGCTTGTCATTTGATTATAGTAGCTCCTGTATTACTTTATTACCTTTCCATCAAGAATATCCTGTTACACTTTCAATTACTATGAATAGTCTGACATTGGAAATTATTTATTTTTCATAGACTTACAGAAGCTCAGTCCACCTTACCTAAGTGATACAAACATCTTTACTAGATATATATCTAAAATTCCCTCTTTCTCAAATCCTTCTTCATCCCACACTCAAATTTTCGACTACTTTTCCTGGTTTCCCATTAACCAAGAATAAAGAAAATAAGATTCTTAGCTTGCATTTATAGCCTTTACAACCATTTCCTACTCTCTTCAGACTTTGCTGTCACTATATCTGAGATCTTCTGCTTCATGTTGGGCTCTGAGGCATCTCACATGATTAAGTGTGCAGAGAGAATTCCCTGCCCATGTTTACTAAGTTCCTCATGTCTATAAACATCACCTTACTCCAGAAGATAATGTGAATAATTTTCAAGGAAATAGAACATTTTTTCCTATCTGAAAAATAAAAAAAGAAAATCTCATAAGTGTTCAGATTTCAGTAGAGTCTAGAGATATATCACTTAATACATTAATAACTGTAAGGTTCAATTTAAGAAAAAGTGACTTTTTTTTCAAGTAATGTAACTATGCATACCATGAAATATATGGAGAATAAGAACAATGTATAGAATTTATTCTACTGGGGCTCACAGAGAATCCAAAAAAGCATAAAATCAAATTTATTGGATTTTTAGTCATCTACATTGTGTCTGTGGTAGGAAATGTGCTCATAATGGTCAACGTCACTGCCAGCCTATTATTGGAGTACCCTATGTACTATTTCCTGGACTATCTCTCCATTATTGATGCTTGCTATTCCTCTGTCTTTTCATATGGTTCATGGGGTTCTCAAGGCAAGAATACTGAAGTGGTTTGCCATTCCCTTCTCCAGTGGACCACAATCTGTCAGACCTCTCCACCATGACCCGTCCATCTTGGGTGGCCCCACACGGCATGTCTTAGTTTCATTGAGTTAGACAAGGCTGTGGTCCGTATGATCAAATTGGCTAGTTGTCTCTGATTGTGTTTTCAGCCTCTCTGCTCTCTGATGCTCTGTCTCAGCGCTTACCATCTTACTTGGGTTTCTCTTACCTTGGACGTGGGGTATCTCTTTACAGCTGCTCCAGCGAAACACAGCTGCTACTCCTTACCTTGGACGTGGAGTATCTCCTCTCTGCCGCTGCCCCTGACTTTGATTCAGTTATATATGTATATTTATGCTGTGCTGTGCTTAGTCACTCGGTTGTGTTGTTTATAGATCCTGAGGGCCCAGAATCCAGACAGGGGATATATTGTTCCATCCATTTTCAGCTGGCTTGAAGATTGGGGTTGGAATCCACCAAAGGTTCAGTCTGTGGCTTTAAGAGAACCAGAGATCAAATTGCCAACATCCACTGAATCATCGAATAAGCAAGAGAGTTCACAAAATACATCTATTTCTGCTTTATTGACTATGCCAAAACCTTTGACTGCGTGGATCACAGTAAACTGTGGAAAATTCTGAAAGAGATGGGAAAACAGACCACCTCACCTGCCTCTTTAGAAACCTGCATGCAGGTGAAGAGGCAACAGAATTGGACATGGAACAACAGACTGGTTCCAAATAGGAAAAGGAGTACATCAAAGCTGTATATTGTCACCCTGCTTATTTAACTTATATGCAGAGTACATCGTGAGAAACGCTGGGCTTTAGGAAGCACAAGCTGGATTCAAGATTGCCGGGAGAAATATCAATAACCTCAGATACTGCTGATGACACCACCCTAATGGCAGAAAGTGAAGAAGAACTAAAGAGCTTCTTAATGAAAATGAAATAGGAGACTGAAAAGTTGTCTTAAAGTTCAACATTCAGAAAACTAAGATCATGGCATCTGGTCCCATCACTTCATGGCAAATGGGGAATCACTGGAAATCAGTGGAAATCAATGAAATCACTGGATTCATTAACCTATCATTTCAGGTACCTATGCAGTATTGTTCTTTACAGTGTCGGACTTTACTTTCATCAACAGTCACATCCACAACTGGGTGCTGTTTTTGATTTGGTTCAGTCTCTTCATTCTTTCTGAAGTTATTTACCCACTCTTCAGTAGCATATTGGGCATCTACCAAGCTGGGGAGTTCATCTTTCAATGTCCTATCTTTTTGCCTTTTCATACTGTTCATGGAGTTCTCAAGGCAAGGATACTGAAGTGGTTTGCCATTCCTTTATTCAGTGGACCACTTTTGTCAGAACTTTCCACCATGACCCTTCCATCTTGGATGCTCTACTCGGCATGGCTCAAAGTTTCGTTGAGCTAGACAAGGCTGTGATCCATGTGATCAGTTTGATTAGTTTTCTGTGACTGTGGTTTTCATTCTGTCTGCCCTCTGGTGGATAAGGATAAGAGGTTTATGAAATCTTCCTGATGGGAGAGACTGACTGTGGGGAAAACTGGGTATTATTCTGATGGCTGGGGCCATGCTCAGTAAATCTTTAACATACTTTTCTTTTGATCAGTGGGGCTGTGTTTCCTCCCTGCTATTTGACCTGAGACAAACTATGGTGGAGGTAATGAACATAATTTCTTTTGGAAGAAAAGCTATGACCAACCCAGAAAGTGAAAGTGAAGTCTCTCAGTCATGTCCAACTATTTGTGACCCCGTGGACTGTAGCCTACCAGGCTCCTCTCTCCATGGGATTTTCCAGGCAAGAATACTGAAGTGGGTTACCATTTCCTTCTCCAGGGGACCTTCCCAACCCAGGTATAGAATCCGAGTCTTCCGCATTGCAGGCAGATTCTTTAACCTCTGAGCCACCAGGGAAGCCCTATGACCAACACAGAGAGCATATTAAAAAGCAGAGACAGTACTTTTCCAAGAAAGTAATCAAAGAAAGTAACCATCTAATCAAAGCTATGGTTTTTCCAGTAGTCATGTATAGATATGAAAATTGGACTATAAAGAAAGCTGAGCACCAAGGAATTGATCCTTTTGAACTGTGGTGTTGGAAAAGACTCATGAGAGTCCCTTGGACTGCAAGGAGATCCAAACAATCCATCCTAAAGGAAATCGGTCCTGAATTTTCATTGGAAGGACTGATGTTAAAGCTGAAACCCTAATAGTTTGGCCACCTGATGCGATAGAACTGACTCATTCGAAAAGACTCTGATGCTGGGAATGATTGAAGGTGGGAGGAGAAGGGGAGGACAGAGGATGAGATGGTTGGATGGCATCGCTTACTCAATGGACATGAGTTTGAATAAACTTTGGGAGTTGGTAATGGATAGGCAGGCCTGGCGTTCTGCAGTCCATGGGGTTGCAAAGAGTCAGACATGACTGAGAGACTGAACTAAACTGATATCTCTTCTTTAACAAGTTATTTTCCAATTAAATTATTATGTAATATTAAGACATGTTCCCTTGGTAGACAGTAGGTCTTTGTTGGTTATTTTAAATAGAGTAGTGTTTACACATCAATCCCATACTCCCAATATATCCCTGCCTTCAACTCTTTCCCATGGTAACCATAAATTATTTTTTGAAGTTCGTTTCTGCTTTGTAAATATATTCATTTGTGTCATTTTTGTTTTTAGATTCCACATGTAAGCAATATCATGTAATATTTGTCTATTTCTACCTGACTTACTTCACTTTTAGCATTTTAACCTCCAGGATCATTCATGGTGCTACAAATGATCATATTTCATTATTTTTAATAGCTGATTAATATTCCATTGTATTAATATAATAAGTACCAGATTTTTTTATCATTCATCTGTCAATGGGTATTTAGGTTATTTACATGTCTTGGCTATTTAAAGAGTGCTGCAGATGATATTGAGGTGCACGGGTCCTTTCAAACAATTTTTTCCCCGGGATATATGCCTAGGAGTGGGATTGCTAAATCATATGGCAGCTCTATTTTTATGTTTGTTTTTTTTTTTTTTTGGAACCTTCATACTATTCTCCATAGTGGAGAAAGAATAAAAGAAGGAAATCCCACATTTATGACAACATGGATGACAGCTTTATACCAAGTGGAAAAAGGTAGACAGAGAAAGACATATATCGTACATAACCATTATGTAACATATGAAAAAGCCAAACACATAAAATAGAATAGTGGTTACCAGGAGTTGGGGATTGGAGTAATTGAAGAGAAGATAGTCAAAAGAGTATAAGTTTGATATTAGAAGATGAAATAGCTCTAAAGGTCTCATGTACAGCTTAGTAATTATAGTCAATGATATTGTATTATATATTTCAAATAGTCAAGAGACTTGATATTAAATATTCTCATCACAAAAAAGTACAATTATTTGACTTATTAGTGCTGTTAGCTAATACCATGGTGTTAATCATATTTTAATATAAAATATATCAGTGGGATGTACTTTTAATATGCACAATGTTCCATCAATCATATCTAATATTTTTATGGAGACAAAGAACTTGAATAGATGTGTATCCAAGCAAGATATTCTTTGTGACCCCATGAAGTGCAGCATTCCAGGCTTCCCTGTCCTTCACGCTCTCCTTGAGTTTACTCAAACTCATGTCCACTGAGTCAGTGATGCCATCCAACCATTCTGTCATCTATTACCCACTTCCCTTCTTGCCCTGAGTCTTTCCCAGAATCAGTCTTTTTCAACAACTCAGCTCTCCCATCAGGTGGCCAAAGTATTGGAGCCTCAGCTTCAGCACCAGCCCTTCCAATGCATATTTAGGGTAAATTTCCTTTAGGAATGACTGGTTTGATTTCCTTGCTATCCAAGGGACTCTCAAGAATCTTCTATAGCACCACAGTTTGAAAAGATCAATTCTTCGGTGCTCAGCCTTCTTTATTGTCCAAATCTCACATTCATACACGACTACTGAAAAAACCAATAGCTTTGACTATATGGACTTTTGTCAGCAAAGCGATGTCTCTGCTTTTTAATACACTAAGTTTGTCATGGGGATTCTTCCAAGGAGCAAGTGTCTTTTGATTTCTTGGCTGCAGTCACAATCCACATTGATTATAGAGCCCAAGAAAATAAAACCTGCCACCATTTCCACATTTTCCCCATCCATTTGCCATGATGTGATAGGACAGGATGCCATGATCTTTATTTTTGAATGTTGAGTTTTAAGCCAGCTTTTTCATTCTCTTCTTTTAATTTATAAAGAGGCTTTTTGTTTCCTGTTTATTTTCTGCCATTAAATTGGTATCATCTGTATATCTGAGGTTGTTGATATTTCTCCCAACAATCTTGACTCCAGCTTGTAATTCATCTGGCCAATAAGCAATGAAGATATGTCCACCATCACTAATCACCCGTGTGCACCTTAATGAAAATCAAAATTGTGCAGCTACTATGGAATAAAGTGTTACATTTCTGGGAAAAAAAATCCAGCATTTCTACTTTTAGGTATATACCAAGAAAATTGAAAGCAAGTACTCAAAAACTACATTCATGTTCATAGCAGCATTAGTCACAGTAGCCAAAACATATAAGCAACATGTGAAATTTTTTTAAAATGTGCTTTACATAAAGTAAAATATTCTTCAACATTTAAAAGGTAGGAATTTCTGACATGTTACAATATGGATAAATTCTGAGAACTTGTTTTCGGAATAAACATTTTATTTTATTTTAAAAAAACCTTATATTTTACAACAGGCTTATATTAACAAGGAAGTTGTGAAAATAATATAGAGAGTTCTTATATCAGTTCAAGTCAGTCACTCAGTCATGTCTGACTTTGTGACCCCATGGACTGCAGTACACAAGTCTTCCCTGTCCATCACCAACTACCAGATCTTGCTCAAACTCATGTCCATCAAGTTGGTGATGTCATCCAGCCATCTCATTCTCTGTCATCTCCTTCTCCTCCTGCCTTCAATCGTTCCCAGTATCAGGGTCTTTTCAAATGAGTCAGTTCTTCACATAAGGTGGCCAAAATTTTGAAGTTTCAGCTTCAGCATCAGTCCTTCCAATGAATATTCAGGACTGATTTCTTTCAGAATTGACTGGTTGGATCTCCTTGCAGTCCAAGGGACCCCCAAGAGTCTTCAGCATCACAGTTCAAAAGCATCAAGTTTTTAGCACTCAGCTTTTTTTATAGTCCAACACTCACATCAATACATGACTACTGGAAAAACCAAAGCCTTGACAATATGGACCATTGTTGGCAAAGTAATGTCTCTGATATTTAACATGCTGTCTAATATGGTCATTGCTTTTCTTCCAAGGCAGAAGGGTCTTTTAATTTCATGGCTGTTGTCATCATCTGCAGTGATTTTGGAACCCCCCCAAAATAAAATCTTTCACTGTTTCCATGTTCCCCCATCTATTTGCCATGAAGAGATGAAACTGGATGCATGATCTTAGTTTTCTGAATGTTGAGCTTTAACCCAACTTTTTTACTCTCCTCTTTCACTTTCATCAAGTGGCGGTTTAGTCCTTCTTCGCTTTCTGCATAAAAGGGTGATGTTATCTGCATACCTGAGGTGATTGATATTTCTCTCGTCAATCTTGATTTCAGGTTTTGCTTCATCCAGCCCAGCATTTCTCATGATGTACTCTGCATATAAGTTAAATAAGCAGGGTGAAAATATACAGCCTTGACATACTTCTTTCCCAATTTGGAACCAGTCTGTTTTTCTTACATAGTCTGAACAATTTCCCCTGTTATCAGTTTACATTATGTGCTACATTTGTCACAATTAATTCAATGATGTCAATACATTAATTTTAACCAAAGATACATACTGACTTTATTCAAACATCTTACTTTTAAACTAGTGGATTGACCAAAAAGTTTGTTCAGGTTTTCCTGTGTGATGCTATGGAAAAATTCAAACAAACTTTTTGGCCAACTGAACAATAATTTTGTTTTTCTTCTCCAGAATTATTACTTTTAGTCGTCATATTTTCTTCGGCTTCTTCAAACGGTGATATTTTCTCTAACTTTTCTTATCTCTGAAGATCTTGACTGTTTTGAGAAGAAATAGACATTTTGTGTTTCCCAGGTGACTCAGTAGTAAAGATCCTGCCTGCCAATGCAGGAGACTCAGGACACATGGGTTCAATCCCTGAGTAGGGAAGATGCCCTGGAGGAGTAAATGACGACTCACTCCAGTATTCTTGTCTGAGTAGTCCCATGGACAGAGGAGTCTGATAGACTACAGTTCACGTGGTCACAAAACGTCAGACCCAACCAAGCACACACACATGCAGTCAGATATTTTATACCAAAGTTCTCCATTGAAATCTGTCTGATATTTTAGTAACGATTACACTGGGTTTATGAATTATTAGGAGAAGGACTGAAGAGGTAAATCACTGTTTTCATAACATTATATCAGTGTCTACCTACTCTCAATGTGACTTACCACTGTTGATGTTAATCTTGGTCACCTGGCCGAGGTAACTTTTGTACCACTTTTACTCTGTAAAGTTACTCATTCCCCTTGTTCTACACTGTACCTTTTAGAAGGATTCACTACGTAAAGTCTATTAAAAATTGATGGAGATAACTTTTTGAAAGTTGAATATCTACATAATTATTATGAATTATTTTTGATGTGAGATTTGTCTGTTCTCCCCTATTTTTTACTTATTTATTCAATCATCTATGTTATTATGAACTCATGGAATTGTTTAAAATACAGTTTAAATTATCTGACAGTTCAGTTTTATTTTATTACTCTTTTTTTTTTTTTCCAGCTATGTCCATTAGGTGTGCTTTGACTTGGCTCCTGTGTCCCTCGGGCATATCCCCATCACTATGTGAATTTGTGTGTGTGTCTGTATGTGTGTGTATGTGTGTGTGTGTTAGCACTTATGTGTTTTCCAGCACTACCGAATGCTTCAGTCTATCTTATACATTCCCTGCACCAGACTGAGAATCAGCCATTTTTTAAGTGTCCTTAATTCATTTATTTAACAAAGGTATTAGAAACTGAGACCTTGGTACTGGAAGAACATCATTTTTCTTTTTAATTTCTAGTCCACAGATATAATTTATAGCCCAAATGAGCATCTTTAATTGCAAGAACAGGGAAAGTTTTTCACCATAATCTAATGACAAATATTGAAGGTTAGATTCTTTGTCACATCTGACTCATGTCTCTTAATTGGAAGGGAAAGGGTACTTTATGGAATAACCTTCCCCAGACTGCTATATTTTGCATCATTCATGCTTAAATACTTCTCTGGGAAAGTGGGAAAAAAGCATTTCCCAGTCAAAATCTTGCATGACAGTGGATTTCAGAAAGTGTGGGATGAATCTGGGATAAACTCTATCTGTCTTTTCACAGGCAGGTCTGAACTTCAGCTTCTTGTGAAATCAAAGAGATATTGGTTCCATGTGAACATTTGAACTTCTATATAAGTTCTTCTCAAAACCAGTAAGATTTGTGTTTTGAATTAACTTGGCTGTAGTTAATACTCGGAGAAAATAAATCTGATCAATGCCACAGTGAAAACGTAATAAATAAAAGGCACTTTGGAATCAGAGAAGGTTTAAGAAATTTTCTAGAAGCACTTTAGAATCTCCAAAAAGAAGATGGAAATGAAAACCTGCACAACAGCATTGATGGAAATCGGCAATACTATTGGTACATGTGGTGTAAGCAATAACCAAATAGAAATAATATCAATTTGAATGTTTCAGGAAATGCTTCATGAATATGATGATTTTGCTGTGGATATAGTAAGATACAAGTCTTCTCAGGTGGCAGAAGTGGTAGAGAATATGTCTGCCAATGCAGGAGACAAAAGAGACCTGCATTCAATCCTTGCTTCTGAAGACCCCCTGGAGCAGGAAAGAGCAACAAACTTCTGTTGCCTGAAGAATCCCATGTACAGAGGAGCCTGGAGGGCTACAGTCCCATATGGTCACAAAGGGTCGGATATGACTGAAAGGACTTAGCAAACACATAGGTTTCCCATAATAATGAGTAAGTATATAATAGTGCCGATAACCATAGATATGTATCTATGAAAATTTTCATTAATTCTTTAATTTACTCAACAAATCTGTGTGTGCATGCATGCTAAGTTGCTTCAGCCACGTCCGACTCTGCACAACCCGATGGACTGTAGCCCGCCAGTCTTTTCTGTACATGGGATTTTCCAGGCAAAAATATTGGAGTGGGTTGCCATGCCCTCCTTCAGGGGATCTTCATGACCCAGGTATCAAACCCACGTCTCCTGCATTACAAGTGGAGTTTTTACTACTGAGCACTTTGGGAGCTCATAAGAACTATACAAATGCTTCAGTCTTTTTCTACTCCCATATGGATACATAGATGGATAGAGATATAGATAATCATTTTACAATACTTCAGTTAGGCTCAGTTCAGTCTCTCAGCTGCATCTGACCCTTTGCGACCCTATGAACTGCAGCACACCAGGCTTTCCTGTCCATCACCAACTCCTGGAATTTACTCAAACTCGTGTCCATTGAGTTGGTCATGTCACCCAACCACCTCATCTTCTGTCGTCCCCTTCTCTTCCCGCCTTCAATCTTTTTCAGCATCAGGGTCTTTTCAAATGGGTCAGTTCTTCACATCAGGTGGGCAAAGTATTGGAGTTTCAGCTTCATCATCAGTCCTTCTAATGAATATTCAGGACTGATTTCCTTTAGGATGGACTGGTTGGATCTCCTTGCAGTCCAAGG
Source organism: Moschus berezovskii (assembly GCF_049115385.1). NCBI lineage: Eukaryota > Metazoa > Chordata > Mammalia > Artiodactyla > Moschidae > Moschus > Moschus berezovskii. Next base: position 45,429,727 of record NC_142485.1, on the reverse strand, counting down.
GACTCTCAAGAGTCTTCTCCAACACCACAGTTCAAAAGCATCAATTCTTTGGTGCTCAGCTTTCTTTATAGTCCAACTCTCACATCCACACATGACTACTGGAAAAACCATAGCCTTGACTAGATGGACCTTTGTTGGCAAAGTAATGTCTCTACTTTTTAATACGTTGTCTAGGTTGATCATAACTTTTGTTCCAAGGACCAAGTATCTTTTAATTTCATGGTTGCAGTCACCATCTGCAGCCATGAAATTAAAATATGCTTAAGTTTTAGTTTCTGTTTGTTGAAGAGTTGTGACAAAAATCATATCGGCAAAACTATACTGCAGATTAACCTATACTTAATGGCAGTGTGCAGGTATCTGATGTAGTAAATATCACTCAGTTCCAGAATGGTCTCTATAGCTGACTCACTGTGGTACTCAAATTCCTATTAATAATTCTGAATATTTTCCTAAGAATTTCACTGTCCCCATCACTTATATCTAAAGACAGCTGTTATTAATCAGTAACATGCCAATATAAATAGCAATCTCCACTAAAATAAGATTTGCAAAACTTTTGTGCTATTTTTAAAAGTTTACTTGTAATGTAACACAATTATGGCATATTTTCAAATATTGTTGCTGTTGTTCAATCACTATTGTGCCTGACTCTTTACAACCCCAAGAACTGCAGCATGTCTGTCTTTCACCATCTTCCAGAGTTTGCTCAAGTTCAACTCCATTGAGTCAGTAATGTTATCAAACCACCTCATCTTCTGCCACCCCTTTTCCTCTTGCCCTCAACCTTTCCTAGCACGAGGGTCTTTTAAACTATTACCAAAGGAAATATTTTTAAAAGGTATTTTTGAATATTTTTAAAATATATATTTAAAAAATATTTCCACCCTCCCAATTCTGATGGAAAGATGCAATTTTCCCACCAAGGGACCATAAGTTTTGTGCTATTTTTGTACTTCCCTAAGTATATTTATGGACTTCCCTGATGTCTCAGATGGTAAAGAATATGCCTGCAATGCAAGAGTTCAGTTCAGTTCAGTTCAGTGGCTCAGTCGTGTCCGACTCTTTGCTACCCCATGAATCACAGCACACCAGGCCTCCCTGTCCATCACCAACTCCCGGAGTTCACTCAAACTCATGTCCATCAAGTCGGTGATGCCATCCAGCCATCTCATTCTCTGTCATCCCCTTCTCCTCCTGCCCCCAATCCTTCCCAGCATCAGAGTCTTTTCCAGTGAGTCAACTCGTCTCATGAGGTGGCCAAAGTATTGGAGTTTCAGCTTCAGCATCAATCCTTCCAATGAACACCCAGGATTGATCTCCTTTAGAATGGACTGGTTGGCTCTCCTTGCAGTCCAAGGGACTCTCAAGAGTCTTCTCCAGCACCACAGTTCAAAAGCATCAATTCTACGACGATCAGCTTTCTTCACAGTCCAACTCTCACATCCATACATGACCACTGGAAAAACCATAGCCTTGACTAGACGGACCTTTGTTGACAAAGTAATGTCTCTGCTTTGACTTGGGTTCAATTCCTGGGTCAGTAATATCCCTGAAGAAGGAAATGGAAACTCACTCCAGCATTCTTGCCTGGAGAATTCCATGAACAGAGCCTGGCGAGGTACAGTTCATGGTGTCATCAAGAGTCAAACACGACTGCATAACTATTTATATAAGTGCACCTATATGTGATATATATTATCCTGTTGCTAATATAAATATTACCATTCTTGATATACAGTTGTGAACTCTTAGATTTCACAAAATATTTTAGAAACCACTGCCTGTATATCTAATTCATTTTGATTAATGATTGCATGAAGTTCCACTTCTGTTTTATTCAGTTCCCCTCTGATAGGCACTGAGAATCTTTCCTATTTTTGCTACTTTGGATGGAGGTTCAGTGATTGTTTTTGTGACTGTGAGTGAGATTATCTGTAGCAAATGGAATCAATAGACCTATATTTATAAGCAGTTTAATGTCATCTGTGCTGGAAATAATTCTTTAAGAGATTGTACTCACTTAAACTCATACAAAAAATGTGTGAGACTGACTGATTCCCAAATCATTTGCAGCACTGCTTGTTAAAATACATTTATCAAAATATTATCTTGTTAATCATTTGAGTAAAATATATATCTGAATGAGATTTAAAATTGAATATATTTAGATAGAATGAAATTGAGCATATCTTCACATATTTAACCATTTTAAAAAAGAAGTTTTCTTCTGAAATTAGTTCATTGCTCGTTATTCATTTGTGCTGTACTGTAAAGTATTGATATATGAAATTTATTTTTATTTGAAGAAATTGTTCTTCTGTCTGGGTATATATATTTTACCAAGTTGGCATTATGTTATGTTTTTAACTGAACTGTTGTTTGGAAAATATCTGTGATGAGGGATGTCAAAGGATTTGTCCATCATGAATAAATAATAATTCATTTTTGTTTCTACCTTCTCTTTACTGAAATATGGGTGTGAGGCACATGAATAATATAAATTCTGAGCATTCTATTGAAAAGTTTCAACTTTAACTTTAAGCTGCCTGAGTTCAATTATCTAAGATTCCTAGTGCTTAAAGTGAGTAAAGTTTGAAAGAATATTCAGATTTATGACAAATATTCTCACTGTATTTAGCCTTCATTTTAAGTTTAATATCTCCTTATGTCTTGAGAAAATATGTCAAAATACTCAGAAAAATAATAAGGGAAGAATTTAAATTTGGATAGCACACTATAATTTTAAAATTGCAAGATTTAATGATAGAAGTAGAATTTATAACTATAAACAGCAAGAAATGTTTGAGAGGTAAAGTAAAAAGAAATAAGCTTAGTCAAAGGCAAAAGATTATATAAATCTTATGATGTACTGGAACAATTGATTGGATTTTGACTACTAAAATTGAGTTTCCTTCTCTCATTCCCTACCCCATCCTCAGTTCCTTGACTCTTGCTCTGACTTTAGGTTTAATTAAGGAAGACACTATCAAATATCATGACATCCTTCTTTAAATGTCTGCAAAATTTCCTGGAAGATGCTCTATGACTGGGTAACTAGGTTCAAGTAATGTGAAAGCAAATCAGGGTAAGCCATTCATAAGTTTTCTCTATTTATGTAACATATCAACCTAATAGATATTAACTGAAAATTAAAGAAACACATTCTGCCCAGGAAGTTATCCACTCATGCCAAATCCCCTGAATTAATGCATAGAAGAATTTTTTATTATTTACATATTTCACTGTTTTCATAAGCAATCAGATAGTTTGCATAAATATAAGAATTTTCATTTTATTGAGAAAACAATACTAAGAAATAATAATATAGAAAACAGATAGTAAATGATTACCAATTGGAAAGCGGCATTTCCATGAGTAAGCGTATGTGTTTGAATTCCAAAGGTAGTAATCATGCATAATTTTCTTTTCCTTTGCAGGTTTGCTATTTTTAGCCTACACTTTCTCCATTTTGACAGAAACAATGATGGCAAATAACAACGTAACTGAGTTCATACTGTTAGGATTAACACAACACCCTAGAAGGCAGAGAATAGTATGTGTAATTTTCTTTATTTTCTATGTGGGGATGTTGGTGGGGAATTTGCTTATTATTGTGACCATCAAATTCAGCCTAACACTTGGGAGTCCCATGTACTTCTTCATTTTCCACTTATCTGTATCTGATACCTGCTTCTCAACTTCCATATCCCCTTGACTAATTGCGGATGCCCTGTCTACAAAACAAAAGCATATCATACAATGAGTGCCTGACTCAAGTCTTTGCACTGCACATATTTGGCTTCATGGAGATCTTTGTCTTCATTCTCATGGCCATTGATTGCTATGTGACCATCTGCAAGCCCCTGCGCTACCCAACCATCATGATGCACCAGGTCTGCATCCTCCTGATTGTTTTTGCATGGATAGGTTCTTTCATACATTCAATGGCTCAGATTATCCTAGCCTTGAGATTGCCTTTCTGTGGATCTAATTTGATTGATCATTACTGCTGTGGTCTGCAGCACTTGCTGAAACTTGCCTGCATGGACACTTATGCAATCAACCTGTTGTTGGTGTCTAACAGTGGGGCCATATGCACAAGGAGCTTTGTGATTCTGATGATCTCATACTTTGTTGTCCTGCATTCGCTGAGAAACCACAGTGCAGAAGGAAAGAAAAAAGTTCTCTCCACTTGCACTTCCCATATCATTGTTGTCATCTTATGCTTTGGTCCATGTCTATTTATATGCACACGCCTCCCCCCTCCACCAATCACCTTTCCAATGGACAAGATGGTGGTTGTGTTTCATACTACTGGAACACCCTTTCTCAATCCACTCATCTACACACTGAGGAATGCAGAAGTGAAACATGCCGTGAGAAGGTTATGGTATGTCAAAATTACTTCAGAAAACAAAAGATGAATTGAGGGGTTTCTTTGATTACTTATTGAATGATGGTTTGACTGAAGAGATCAAATATGAATGTACATAATGTGATCTACTCATTAATCTGCTATAACGTATAAGATTGTCTTACTTTTTTCTGTACTTCTGCCCACATAGAAGTAATTTCCCTCATATTGTTAGCCCGGCTCATTCTTTTCCTGATAATTCAATTCTGGCATTTGTGATTGTGTAATAAATGTGCAAAATAGTCTAGAGTCTGATTTGATAAGCAAAAAAGGCATTTATACAGTCACAGCTTTTAAAACATATGATTATCCATAAATAAAGTATAGCTAGTAATCTGAAATTTATAATTCCCTCTATAGTATATTTAAAATTAGGTACTCTCTTTTCTCTTGAATACTTCTAGAGCAAAAAAGTTAACTTCATGTGTCAATCATTCATTATATCATTATTTTATTTCCAAAAGTTCCACACTGTTGAATCATTTTTTTTTTACATAAAGATCTTTTAAAATGTTTTCTTATTTCTTCCTATGGGTATTAAGATAACTGAGACATAGTATTTGTTTTTAAATGTAGTGTTACAAGACCTTGTGATATTTAGCTACATGTGTAATTGATGTGAAGGATCTATAAAAGTAGAATTCTGTAACTCTATGAAGTCAGGATGTAAAATAATTTATTGTCAAGAAAAAACAAAAATTCAAACACATAAGATAGATATAACATATGTTCTGAGATTAAAGTACAGGAATTCAAGACCTGGTTTGGGGAGAAAAATCATGATATTATTTTATTTAAAGTTGGATTATGTCAATTTAACATGGATAATCTCAGTTTTCATTCCAATCCCAAAGAAGAGCAGTGCCAAAGAGTGTTCAATATACCACATATTTCACATTCTAGAAAAGTAACGCTCAAAATCTTCAAGCTAGGCTTCAACAGTTTGTGAACCAAGAATTTAAAGATGAAAAAGCTGGATTCAGAAAATGCAGAAGAACCAGAGATCAAATTGCCAACATTCGCTGGGTCCTAGAAAAAGCAAGAGAATTCCAGAAAAGCATCTACTTTTGCGTTATTGACTATGCAAAGCCTTTGACTGTATGGATCACAAAAAATTGTGGAAAATACTTAAAGAGCTGGGAATACCAGACCACCTTACCTACCCCCTGTGAAACGTGTATACAGGTCAAGAAGCCACAGTTAGAACCAGACATGGAACAACGGACTGGTTCCCAATTGGAAAAGAAGTACATAAAGGCTGGTCAGCAAGGAGATCGAAACTGTCAATCCTAAAATAAATCAATCCTAAATATTCATTGGAAGGACTGATGCTGAAGTTGAAGCTCCAATAATTTGGCCATCTGATGGAAAGGGCCAACTCACTGGAAACCAAGACGCTGATGCTAGATGAGACTGAAGACGGGAGAAGAAGGGGACAACAGAGGATGAGATGGTTGGATGGCATCACTTACTCAATGAACATGAGTTTGAGCAAGCTCTGGGAAATGGTGAAGGACAGGGAAGCCTGGCATACTGCAGTCCATACTTGCAGCAAGGACTGCAACCAGTCCATCCTAAAGGAAATCAGTCCTGAATATTCATTGACAGGACTGATGCTCAAATTGAAACTCAAATACTTTGGCCACCCGATGTGAAGAACTGACTCATTGGAAAAGATCCTGATGTTGGGAAAGTTTGAAGGTGAGAGAAGGGGACAACAGAAAATGAGATGATTGGATGGCATCACCGACTCAATGGTCATGAGTTTGAGCAAGTTCCGGGAGTTGGTGATGGACAGGGAAGCCTGGCGTGCTGCAGCCCACGGTGTTGCAAAGAGTTGGACATGACTGAGCAATTGAACTAAACTGAATTTTAGATATGAGTGTGAATGAAGCTGTCTTATGCAGAACATTCACACCTTTATGAAAATACACTGATTTGGTTGCTATATCACTGCTTTTCATTATTTTATTTATGATTTTTGAACAAGCTACTTGAGGCCACACTGGTATTCTTTATGCTTATATAATCATACATATTGTAGTTGGTTCAATATTTCTATTCTCCATTTCCTTGGGTGAATTTTTCCCCACCTCCAAATAAATTATCATTTACAAGATTCCCAAATCTACTTCTAGAATTCTGACACAAATTTCAAACTTTTTAAAAAATTCAATTTCATGCAAATCATTTTAACTCATGTTTCCTATGGCCACCTGAACTTCAACCTGTCTTCATTGTCTCACTATTAATTCTAATCTCATCAACCAGAGATAAGATTACTTAGACATTAGAAATATCTTATGTTTCAATTACTTCTTAATACTCCTCATTTTCAACTTAGGATACTATAAAAAGTGTGTAGGATACTATAAAATAATGTGTAGAAATGAAAGAAAAATCTTTAATATTATTCTCCATATTTAATTTCCCAAGAACTTAAACTGGCAAGCTTCTTGACTTCTGTGAGTTTCAGATTTCTCTGAAAGGAAATGTCATTGTTAATTCCTATCTGGTGGAATATTTATGTAAAATTAAAGACATAACTTTTGTAAAGTGAAAAACACACAAGATATTGTATAAAATGTATTCAATAACTGTATGTTAAGTAAAATCATTTCAATAAAACACTCCCTTTAGTAGGTGTATATTTACCAGTGGAAGTTAGAAAAACAGTTGGGTATCAATTTGAAAAAAAATGAGATGTCAGTTCAGTTTGAAAAAATAATCTAGGCATAGACGTTAATCAAAGAACGACTGGCTCTAAGCTTGTGTTTGAAGATGTGTGCAGCCCAAAGCACAGAAAGTGCTCCCAGGCACCCACTACCTTTCCTGGATTGTACTGGCAAGTAAATCAGAAAAGCTATGAAATTTTGTTTCCTAACACACAAAATGGCACCTCAGGGCACTGGGTGGTAGTAATCTAATTCCTCTTTTACAAACGACATTGCTTTGTTTACTTCTTTCTATCCTCCACTATCTTCCATCATCCATTTGTATTTCTACCTCTGTTTTTGGTCAGTGAGTAAACAACAAGTTCAACTCCTTGTTTCTATCTGGTTATTGAGTATATTGAGCATTGTCATAGGTATAGGTTACATAGACAAATTAAAAGTTTTCCTTATTATAGCTGGATAATTCTGACTAGCACAGGAAAGAAAGCTTTAGAGAATTATACATCAGGAATGCCAATATCTTATATAATCACAAACTCAAAATGTTCCCCCAGGAATGCAGACTAGAAGAAAAAAAAATGGTGTTTTATGAGGAGTTGTTATCAAAAATGGATGGGCAGACTCTAAAATTGGGCAAGTGTGAGGGGCAGAGTGTCCTCAAACAGGTAAGTGACATATTGTTTAAATCTTAGTACTCAGAGAGGTGTCTTTATAAAATAATCTAGCATCAGTTTCTAATATATCTCCATATATTGTATAACTTTATTTTCCTCATACTATAAGAAAGCAAGAGGGAAAAATTGACAATCTAAGTTTTTCAAGACTTACCAAAAATATAGGGAATTAATAGGATGAGACATAAGCACTGGATTGGGGGTGATCTGTTAATCAACAAATCCTATCAGGGGCACCAGGAATGTGAAGAGTCATCATCATTGTATGCTGCTAGAAGGATTGAGTCCATGAGTTAAATTTTATTACATTTTCCTCAGACAGCAGAGTGTAGGAATGTCTACAAATGTTTTACACATGAGATAGCTTAGAAAATAAGTTTTGTTGAGAACTGTGGTTACTAAAATGATAGAAGATTATTTCTGGCTCAAAATTAAAGAAAAAGTTAATTCAGGTAATGACCTTCACACAGCTTCTGGAGAATCCCAGCTTTTCCAAGTAACAGCTTTGAACAGAATATTATATATCACAGTTTTATTGCATTTGGTTTTCTTAAAATTAATGATAATATATGATTATTATTTGCAGTTGGCTCACATCATAAAATTGAGGTTCATTGGTAAATAACTACTTCTCAGAGAAAGTTCAAAGGAAGAATGACAATGAAGAGGCTTAAGCCTATCATTAAAGTGAAAAACAACTGGCTTTATGTTTGAAGGAGTTGTTACTGAAAATATTTTGGGTAAGATTGTCCCTTTGCATCAATATTTTTTCCCTTGACAGTGTTCCTCCACACTGTTGTACCTTCAAAGTTTCCTACTCGAATAATATTTTAATGAGGAAAAAAATATTAATTTTTTTTACATATAGGACAACCAGATATTGGAAGGATAAGTATTGGGTACTGACTTTTAAGGTGACCTTTTGACTTTCATCTCAAGCTGTTTTCTTGGGAATCCCTGAACCAGATAATCAAGAGTCAAACGATTCAGTTAGTTAGACAGAGTGAGGAGCTCAAGAGGTTATTTTCTGTATATATCTTGGTCTTTAAGGGGTAAAGTGTCTTGTGGCAACCTGTCAACCTTTCCACAAAAAATGGTAAATTTTTCAGAAAAATAAGGTCAGTGTAGCTTCTCTCAAAAGACAGACAGTGTAACTGAATAAGGGAGGAGTGAATAGTTTAAGAGAGAAATTTTAAAGAGAGTGAAGCTTCTCACTATGGTCTCCATGGCAGTGTAGACTTTCAAACATAACAAGATTCATCCAACACTCTATATTCCATCTTCACCTATTCCTCACCTTTATCTGCCTGCTTTGCTTTAAGTTCTCCTCTGGTCTCCCTACACCAAAAATAGTCTGTGTATTATGTTTGACAAATTAGCCATTTAAAATTTGGCTAATCTTGTTTGGTGGGATTCCCTGGTGGCTCAGACAATAAAGAATCTGCTGCAATGTGGGAGACCCGGGTTCAATCCCTGGGTTGGGAAGATCCCCTGGAGAAGGAAATGGCAGCCCACTCCAGTACTCTTGCCTGGTAAATCTCATGGATGTAGAACCCTGGCAGGCTACAGTCCATGGGGTCACAAAGAGTCGGACACGACTGAGTGACTTCACTTCACTTCACTTCAATCTTGTTTGGTGAGGTGAAGTTAAGATTCTACCTATTATAAGATATGTCCTGCAGGACATTTAGTCCTTTCTGAAACTTCCATAAAGATATTTGTTCCACACACAAAAAAGGTACTTGATGTTTTAAGGAAATGTTTCAATGGACATTTTAGATTGGACCAAAGTTCCACTAATCGAAGATGTGCTATATTACTGATGCTGTTTTGTCTCGAAACTATTTTAATCTGTGTTTGTGTCAGATTTCTTTACAAATATAAGGAAAGGTGTTAACCCTCCTCTGAGAAAGTAAACTTGGACATGTGGTCGAGTTTCATACCACACATAAAAATATTAATCAGTACTAGGACAATATGAAAAATTGTAAGCTTCTTATTGCATATTCTAAGGGATAATGATTCATGTAAAAATTATTCTAAATGCTTCAGATGATCATTTGTATAGGCTACCATATATGATAGGATACCCTGTAAATTTGAGGTAAGTCTATGTACATTTGATGTTACTGTGGTTTGTAACCAGAATAGTATGACAGCAATGACATAAATATTATCATATTTTAAGGAGAAGCAGGGAATGTTAAATTTCAGGGCACTTAACACCTACATCGCATAAGACAGTTGGATTAGAATTGTGGAGAATAAAATCCCAGGGGCACATAGTATTCCAACATCCTCTTTTTCAGAATGGGAAGTAGAAAAGCACACATTTTTCTGTTGTAGAAATTATTATATTGTAAGACAAGATGTACTGAAAGCCTTTGGAGAGCAAGCGTGATTTCCCTGCTCATAGGCAATCATTGAAGGTCATCTACGGGATTTTTTGGACAGTTCAATCCTTAGGTTCAAGAAAAAGAGAAGCATCTAAACTGGGTAGAATAAGAGGGTAAAATGCTACATTTGCTTATTTTTTTCAATCCTTATTGTCTGTTAGTTTTATTGAGGAGATGCTATCTCATTACATTTACTAATCTTCATGTGCTTCTATTACACCTTGATTCTGATTATACAAAGACTTCAGTATACACTTGCTGATTTGAGAACTATTATTTCCCTAGAATGTGGGATATAGTAGATTACCAAATTGAATAAAAATCTTTTCTTTCACAAGAATCAAAATAAACCCTATTCTTGAGTGCAGATAAAATGTTTTCTTAAAGACATTATGGTTAAATGAGTCAAGATTCCTTGGAATATGTAGAAACTGAAATGGACTTTACCATTGTAGATTGGTTAAAGACTTTGATATTATACTGAAACAATTATTTAATGAGGACCAATAATTATATGTTAAATTGTATGTATTTATGATTATAAATTCATTAAATATACATGTACAAATTTAAAAATAAGTAAAATATTTCTAGAAATGAATTGACTAATGAGAATAATGACATACATACCAAAGGCTGTACTCATTCAAAGGAATGACCAAAATCATGGACTATATGGAACAAAGACTTTCACATCATCTTATATCCACTGCCAAACATATTGCTAAGTTTCAATAAGTTATAAAATATTACTCTTTTGAATGAATAAAGAAAATATGTAAAGTTCCTGTAAAGATTAAGATACCAAGGTTCAATTCCCTTGTATTTTAAGATCCTTGACTGAGAGCATGGAAAGTTCCTTCTGTGAGCTGTGTGCTATGCTGGGATTCATGGCCTCTGGAGGAGAGGAATTTCATCCAGGGTCTTGTTGGGGAGTGTTTAACAGGAGGATTCCTACGTGCTGTTTCTCACAAGTCCTTTGCTTCTTTTCAAATGGAGCGAGCAAACTGCTCCCAGGAACTGGGGTCATTGTGTCTGGATCCATCCCAGACTTGGATCTCTAGTAAACATTCTCTTTATAACAAAACTGCTTAGTCTCGATCCTCTTTCTTGAGATATGGATTGTCTCCTGACCTTGTGACCATTATTAACCCCTGGTTCCCTTGGTAATGGTTACTGTATGTTTGCTTTTCTGATCTTTATCACTCTTGAAAGAAATTTCTTGTAGCACTGCTGCTGCTGCTGCTGATGCTAAGTCGCTTCAGTCGTGTCCAACTCTGTGTGACCCCATAGACGGAAGCCCACCAGGCTCCCCCGTCCCTGGGATTCTCCAGACAAGAACACTGGAGTGGGTTGCCATTTCCTTCTCCAATGCATGAAGGTGAAAAGTGAAAGTGAAGGCGCTCAGTTGTGTCCGACTCTTCGCGACCCCATGGACTATACCACAGCCTTTATATACTCACAGAGAAATCATTAAAGTACCTTTGCTCCATCAGAGCTTGGGTCCCAATGTCTTTCTTTCTTTCTCTCTCTCTCTCTCCTTGGCCGATTCCTTAGAGTGTAGAGGCCCGTCTTGCCCAGTCTCCTGCCCGGGCTTCTAAGACTCTCTCAGGAAGGCGCCTTGTGCCTTCACTTCCCCTCGAGAGGGCGCCTGGTGCCTTCGTGGGAGACGCAAGTCCTGTGCCAAGGATTTTATTGGTTTTCTGTGTAAACTTTATTGGTTGTCAGCCTCTTTCTCTCTTTCACTTTCTTATCGTCATCTCTGGACCACCAGGTCCCGGTTCATTAAGGGACCCCAACAGGGTCAGAGATGACATTTGACTACTTGGAGTCTTTGTGTAGCAGTTTCATTAAAGTATAATAGAGATAAGGAAAACTTCTGACATAGACATCAGAAGGAGACAGAAAGAGTGCCCCCTTGCTAGTTTTTAGCAATGTGTTTTATGTCTGATAGAAAGCTATTCCTCAGATAAGAGAGACACCTCAAGGCTAAGAGAGTTTCACCAGATCCCTCTCCCACAATTTTTGAGATAGGATGGCATGAGGTATGTCATCCCTTGGCCATAAAACAATTGACATGAATACTGGTCTATTGAGCCATTATCAGCCCAAAGTTTGAGAAAAGAAGAAACGGTTAGTCTTAGGAAGAACACGTTTCATCAACAGAGAAGGGGAAAAAAAAAAAAAGTCTGCTACTTGTAATTTATTTCCTTCTGCTGTGTGGGGCCCTCTGGCGTTCTTACCTGTTAACATTGTCCATCACATAGTCCAAAGATAGATTTTTTTTTCTTCTGTGACTTCCCAAGCTGAATAATTTCATTAGATATTTTCCAAAGAGTCATTTATAATTTGGAGGAAGATAGTGTATATTTAAAGTTTATTGAAGAGAAGCAAATTTGTCTAGGAAGAGGAAAATATATAAGGGAACTTATGTGTTTAGTCTAATATAGTTTGTGGCTGGCTAACAAATACTTTTTAATACTATATATTATAGGTATGGGTGAGATTCTGGAAGGAAGTCAATAGAATAAATAAATCTTCCAAATTACATTTAAAATACATAACATTTCAGTTTAAACATTTTTACATAAAAATCTCTTTTCTAGCATCATCATAAGAAAGATCTAGAGAAAAAGTGGTCACGGATTGGCCCATGTTAATGTATTTTTCCACATTAGGAAAAAAAAAAAAACTTGGTTGGAAAGAAATGGCATTTCAATATTGAATAATAATTGACTTTGCCCACACAAAAAAGACCAAACTGAATGAGAAAGTCAGTTACTAGATTATCTACTATGTCTCTTTTAAAAAATATAATTTCTCTATTTTTTTTTCTGCGTCTGCAATCTGTTCTAGGATCGGGGGGAGGGTGGTACAAAACCTGGAAAATACAGTCTTTACTGGGAATGCAAACGTGATAAATCAAGTCCTACACGAGTTGTCTGGTGACCATATCAAAAAGAGTACTTCAGATCTAAGATGCTTCAGCTAAAACTTGAATTGTGAAAACATGAAATATTGAGCAGTAACTTATGATTGTTTATTTCCAAAAATAAGTTTAGGGATGCTTAGTGCTTTAAGCAATGATCTCCAGAAGTTGGAGAAATAAAAATAGAAATAAAATTGAGATATTATAAATTATGATATACCATTCATTTCTGTCCATCATTATTTGTCAACTAATAATTGTGATAAAAAATCTTAAAGTTTACAACACATTATTTAAATGATATATTGTTACTTGTTGCTCCTTCCATTGGATTATACAGTGAAGAAATAGATCATTTATGAATAATAAATATTAATATATATGCATAAGAAATGTATGAAACATAAATATATCCACGTGGGGTAAAGGAATTGGATAACTTGACATTTATATCATAAACCTCCAAGGACAGACAAATGTATCCCAGGTGCAAACTGATACACCATGCAAAATTTTATTGTATATGAAAAAAATTATTGAATATGAAAAAAAAGAGAAAGTACAAATCAGAGCCACATCTCCAAATAAGAACTCTTAAAATTGACACAACTAATCAGAATCATGCCAAGGTTAACATGAGGTTTTATTTGAAGATTGTTGTTGAAAGTATCACGTTCATTAGCTTATTAAGACTCATAATCTATGATATGATCATCACACATTAAGGAACAAATTGGTAAAGAAAGTTATTAAGATGCCACAGTTAGAATATCTCTGATGGGGAATATGTACATTTTCTCAAATATTGCATAGCATTACATGTCACACCATGACTTAACGCCTTTATTTTTTATAGGTAATTCATTTCACACTCATCCCTTCTCCTCCTTTATGAAACCATGCAGATGAAAAATAATATGACTGAGTTTATTATACTTTGGTTGACCCAGGATCCTGTTAGAAAGAAAACAGTGTTTGTCATTTTCTTGATTTTTTATTTGGGGACGTTAGTGGGTAACCTGCTTATTATTACTGCCATCAAGACCAGCAGGGCACTTGGGAGTCCCATGTACTTCTTCCTTTTCCACTTATCTTTATCTGACACCTGCTTCTCCACTTGCATAGCTACTAGAATGATTGTGGATGCCTTTTTGAAGAAGGTCACTATCTCTTTTAACGAGTGCATAGTCCAAGTTTTTTCATTTCATTTTTTTTTTTTTTTTGGCTGCCTGGAAATCTTCACCCTTGTCCTCATGGCTGTTGACCGCTATGTGGCCATCTGTAAGCCCCTGCACTACACGACCATCATGAGTCATCGAGTCTGTGGTGTGTTGGTGGCTGTGGCCTGGGTGGGGTCCTGTATTCATTCTTCAGCTCAGATTTTTCTGGCCCTGAGTTTACCTTTTTGTGTTCCCAATATGATTGATCATTATCTATGTGACTTTCAGCCTTTGTTGAAACTTGCCTGTATAGACACCTATGTGACCAACCTACTCTTGGTGTCCAACAGTGGGGACATCTGTACAGTGAGTTTTGCCATGCTAATGTTCTCCTATGCTATCATCTTGCATACTCTGAGAAACTAGTGCTGAGGGGAGGAAAAAAGCCCTCTCCACCTGCATCTCCCGTATTATGGTGGTCATCCTGTTCTTTGTTCCCTACGTATACACTAGCCGGCTACCACCTTCCCCATAGATAAGATGATAACTGTGTTTTATACAATTGGATTACCTTTACTTAACCCCCTGATTTATACACTGAGGAATGCAGAAGTGAAAAATGCCATGAGGATGGTATAGAGAAAGAACCTGATCTCTGATGACAAAAGATAAACGATTGACCTATAAGTAGTCCTTGGAGAATGTCACCTCTTACTGTGTTGTCAATAAAATCTTACTATGAGGCATTAATATTAATTTTCCTTAGGAAAATAGACAATGTAAAGACATACACTAATAGAGTTTAGTCAGTTTTATGTAGAGGAAGAGATGGCACCAAGTATACCCAGGTATACAAGGTTCATTGCCTTAGAAGTTTCTCACTACTGTGTCTGTTCTCGTTCCTGCCTCAAGTCATGCTGGTTTTGATCTAACATTTTTTATGCTCTTTTTCATGGTAACTTATGATGTTCTCTGCTTCCAGATATTTATCTATATGTTTATATTCATAGGTAGGTTTTACCTCTTTCAGTTATTTTCTTCTTTAGACATTTTGTTCTATTCATGTCTGATCCTGAACCTTTAACTTAGCAGTTCTTTCTGAATGAAATAAAATATTGGTTTCAAATAATTACAAAAATTCCGTGTTAAAAGGGACTTTATTTAATCTAGGCTATCTTCCATACATCTCTAATGAATTTTCTCCATCTTCTTACCAAGTGCTACCTAAATCCTTCAGAAGAGTGACATAAAAATGAGAAAATGCACCATTCTGATTTTAGTCTTTGAACTTAAAAGGTTTAACTTTGAGGTATACAAGCCAAATGGAATTCATTTTTTGTAAAATCTACTTTCTGCTTCTAATTAGATTCCTTCTAATTTGGGGTTGGTGTTAAAATTTCTTGAATCATACTAATTTTAGTAATACCCCCATAATATTGGATTATTATGACTGTAGCATAGATAGTCCGAATTAAGGAAGATATAATTATGTGAGCTAGAAGAGAAGAGAACAAGCAGATAATGTTAGTGAATTTTTAAATATTAATAGGATAAAATAATAAGATAATACAAAAGTGGATATTTAAATTTTGAAACAATATTTTCATGAATTATAAATTACTCTCTTGAAAAGACAAAATGTGTGAAGAGTAAATAATATTCAGTGGTTTTCAGGATTTTAAGCAGTTTTAGTAAGGGATGCATAGGTCAAGCTTGGGACATTTTAGAGGGAAAACTAGTCTGTTTGATACTCTATTGTAAATACATGACACAATGCATAATACATAGAGCATAAGACAGAATGGAGGTTAAAAATCTCTTTATCATCCAAAAAGATGAAAGTTCAACATGATTTTATGATAAAAGCTCTCAACAAAATAGGAATCTAAGAACTTACTTTAATATAGTAAAAGGCCTTATAATAAAACCCCACTGTAACTTCCCACTCAATGGTGAAAATCTGAATGTTTTTCTTCTAAGAACAGGAATAAGGCAAAGATGCTCATATGCACCACTTTCAGTCCATATAACACTAGAAGTTCAAGTCAGAGTAATTAAGAAATGAAAAGAGACAATGAGCTTCCAGTTCACAAAGGAAGTAATATTATCTCTGCAGAATACATCATCTTGTATGTAGAAAACTGAGAAGACTGCACAAGAAACAACCACTAGAACTAGTAAATTAATATAGTAACTTTCAGTTTATAAAATTAACAGAAAATTAAGTTGTTTTAATATGCACTAAAAACAAATTTTCAGAAAATGAAATTAAGAAAACAATCCCATTGCAATAATATAAAAATACTACTTAAAAATAAACCTATCAAATGAAGTAAAGATTACTCATCTGAAAACAACAAATTATTGATGAAAAAATTTAAAGAAGACAAAATAAATGAAAAGATATCCAGAGCTCCTAGGATGGAAGACTTAATATTTCTAAAGCTTATGTACTATCCAAAATGATCTACAGGGTTAATGCAATTCCTATCAAAATTCTGAAGAATTTTTAAAGAAATAATAATAAGTCCTAAAATTCATATGAAACCACAAATGTCCCCAACTCGCCAAAGCAGTATTGAGAAATGAAAATAAAATTACAGCTATCAATATATTCCTGATTTCAAAATATACTGTAATTCAAACAGTTATATCCCACAAATTGGACAACCTAGATTAAACATACAAATTTCTATAAACAGAAGCTGCTGATAACTTACAGTGAATGATGTTGGATTTGCGATCTCTGAAGAAGACTTAGCTTCAGGATCAGGGACCAGGCTTGGTCACTTAGAGGTTTGTGTCACAAAAGTTTATTACAGTGCAAAAGGACAAAGAAAGCTCCTGATATAGACATCAGAAGGGAGACAGAGACTGTCCCATTCACTAGTCTTATCAAGGCCTTATATACTTTTACCAGACCCACTCCCACCACATACATCTTAATGTAAAAAGGTTAGTCAGAAGATTCTTGTTAAGAAGGAGAAACATATCCTTGAGCAAGATACACTGTTGCTGTATAATCTGTGCTGTACACTGTTGCTGTACAGGGCTGTACAAGGCTTAAAGGAAAACATACCTTTGAGCAAGATGAGCTGTTGTGTGTGTGTATGTGTGTAATCATTAGCTCTGGGCTTACAGAAAAAAGAAAAAAAATGCCTTATGTGACTAGGACAAAGGAATATAGGTTAAAAAAAAATTGTTCTTTTCTCCTTCTTGAGAGCCCCAGACCCTTTTCTCCTCCTTGAGGGCCCCAGGGGGCCCCTATCAACCTACGTAAGAATTAACTCTCTCACTACTGACACTGAATCAGGAAGAAACAGACCATCTGAACAGACTTATCATTAGTAATGAAGTTAAATGTGTAATAAAGAATGAGGTTAAATGTGTAATAAATATTCTTTCAACAAATTCAAGTCCATATCAAAAGTTCACAGAGGAATTGTCAGTATAGTCAATAGTAGTATAATACCTTTGTATTGTGATAGATGGTAACTAGACTCACCGTGGTGATCATTTTGAAATATACAGAAATATCAAATCCCTTTGTTGTATATTAAGAACTAACATAGCGTTTTATGTCAAATGAAAACAAACAAAAACTGCCAAGAAAAAGATCAGATCAGTGTTTACAAATACAAACACAAAAATAGGAGAAAGAGCTCAGATTTGTGGTTATCTGGGATGGAAAGATTAGATGAAGATAGCCAAAAGTTATAAATTCCAGTTATAAGACAAATAAGACCTGGGAAAGTAACATACAACATAATAAATATAATTATAACTGCTGCATATTATACATGAAAGTTGTCAGAATAAATTCTAAAGAAAGAAGAAAAATCAAAAGAAAAAATTATATATTTTTTAAATTTCTTTAATTTTGCGTCTATACGAGGTAATGGACGTTCACTAAACCTATGCAGCAACCATGTTGTGATGTATGTAAGTCAAATCATTAGGCTGTGTATCTTATATGGTAATGTAAGTCAACTATATTTCAATGAAACTAAGGAAAAAATTGCCCTTTGACCTGAAACCATGTTGAATTTCACGGGAGTCTGATACAGCAAAGAGTAGAATGGGAATTTTTGGAGGGACTATTATATACAAATGGAAACTGGGACCTTAAAGCCTAGTGGCTTTCAATGGCTGAGTTAAAACAGTCCCTCATTGGCTGAGTTGTTTCTAGGCAAGGAGAAAACCTTACTTCCTTCTGCTGGCCACGATGAAGTAGAGTCACTTCCTGTTATAAATGCAGTGCACCTCTTTCCTGTTGGGTTCTGTACTGATGTGCACTGGTACATGCATGAGAGAGTTTTTTTTTTTTTTTCTTTTGTCCTCCAAACTCCATTTTAATGAGGTTTGTCTTTAATTTTCTTACAGGAATGGATAAACACAACATGGAGGGTTTTTATGGCAGTTAAATTATGTGTATGATACCATGATGGCATATAAAGGTCAGTATAGTATAGTATAGTATATTGTTATCCACTCAGTCTTTCTGACTCTTTGTGATCCCATGGACTGTAGCCCATCAGGCTCCTCTGTCCATGGAATTCTAAGACAAGAATACTGGAACGGGTTGCCATGTTCTTCTCCAGGAGATCCTTTAGGTAATAATCCATAGAATGCACTATGCTAAGAGTGACTCTAATGTTGACTATATACTTTGGGTGGTAATGATATTTCAGTAAAAAAAATCAGGTCCCTTGAGTGTAACAAATATAACACTCTAGTTCAGGATGTTGATAAGAGGGAGGGCTTGGGTGTTTGTGAGGGTTGAGAGCACAGACGGTTTATGCAAGCTCTATTTTCCACTCAAATTTGTTGTGAATCTAAAAATGACCCACAAAGATAAAGTCTATTAAAAACGTGATGTTTACATCAGGAATTGAAAAACATGTTAGGTGAATTTCATTACAATTAAAAATTCTATTTTGAAAAAGAAACTTTTGAGACAATGAAAAGACTAACCACAGACCGGTGGAAAGTATTTTTGAAAGACATATATGTTAAATAACTCATATCCAAAATGTATAAAGAACATTCGTTGAAACTTTGGAGAAGATCTAAAATAAGAAAAAACCCAACAGAGAAAATGGGCAAATGATCTGTATAGACATCTTACTAAAGAAGATATACTGATTGAAAACAAGCATGTGAAAAGATTCTGAGCACTGCGTTTTACTGTGTGCTTAGTCGCTCAGTTGTGTCCGACTCTTGGCAACCCTGTCCATGGAATATTCCAGGCAAAAATACTAGAGGGGCTACCATTTCCTACTCCAGGGATCTTCCCAACCCTGGGATTGAACCACTGTCTCTTGTACTTCTTGCATTGGCAGATAGATTTTTGTTTTTTTTTTTACCACTGTGCCACCTGGGAAGCCATCGCATTTCATTAGGGAAATGAAAACAAAATATGATAAATTACCACACATACACATTTATTGGACTGGATACATTGAAAATACTGACATTACCAAATATTGGTGAAGAGACAGGGGCATGGGAAAACTCATTCATTATACTTTGCATATCGAATGCAATATGGCATTATTACCACCAAAAGTCCATATAATTTGTATTAGCATTAACTGTTTGTGTTGAATATTCTATGAATTTCAACTGATGTGTAATGTATCCACCTTTACAGTATCATGGGATAAATCCACTGTCCTATGTATTCCCCATGCTTCTCTTAATCACACCCATTTCTTCTTCCCTCCCAACCCTTGGCAACTACTGATCTTTTTACTGGACCCTTATTTTTATCTTCCTATATCGTACAGTTGGATTTATGCAGTATTGCATATATTTCCAGATTGACCTTTCTTTTTTTTTTATTTAGCAATATGCATTTAATGTTTCTCCATGATTTTTGTGGTTAGATAGTTCATTTCTACTTATTGCTGCATAATATCCCATTGCATGAGTGCTTCAAAGTTTGTTTATCAAATCATCTATTGAAGGACATGAAGTGTACTTTTTGCATGCACCTAAGTTTTCAACTAATTTGTGGGACACCTAGAAACAGATTTCTGGATCATATGGAAAGTTTGTGTTTAGCTGTGTAAGAAACTGCCAAACTGTCTTCAAAGGCAACGTAACATATTGTATACCATACCGAATATCGTGATTTAAAATATTCAGTTCAGTTCAGTTCAGTCGCTCAGTCGTGTCCGACTTTTTGTGACCCCATGAATCACAGCATGCCAGGCCTCCCTGTCCACCACCAACTCCCGGAGCTCACTCAAACTCATGTCCATCGAGTCGGTGATGCCATCCAGCCATCTCATTCTCTGTCGTCCCCTTCTCCTCCCACCCCAAAGGTGGAGAATTTGGATTTAAAATATTACTTATAAGTAATTTCAAATCTAATTGCACAGCACTGACAAATTTCTCAAACTTCAGTTCAGTTCAGTTCAGTTCAGTCGCTCAGTCGTGTCCGACTCTCCGCGACCCCATGAATCACAGCACGCCAGGCCTCCCTGTCCATCACCAACTCCCGGAGTACACTCAAACTCATGTCCACAGAGTCGGTGATGCCATCCAGCCATCTCATTCTCCGTCGTCCCCTTCTCCTCCCGCCCCCAACCTTTCCCAGCATCAGAGTCTTTTCCAGTGAGTCAACTCGTCGCATGAGGTGGCCAAAGTATTGGAGTTTCAGCTTTAGCATCAGTCCCTCCAATGAACATCCAGGATTGATCTCCTTTAGAATGGACTGGTTGGATCTCCTTGCAGTATAAGGGACTCTCAAGAGTCTTCTCCAACACCACAGTTCAAAAGCATCGATTCTTCGGCGATCAGCTTTCTTCACAGTCCAACTCTCACATCCATACATGACCACGGGAAAAACCATTGCCTTGACTAGACGGACCTTGGTCGGCAAAGTAATGTCTCTGCTTTTTAATATACTATCAAGGTTGGTCATAACTTTCCTTCCAAGGAGCAAGCGTCTTTTAATTTCATGGCTGCAATCAGCATCTGCAGTGATTTTGGAGCCCAAAAAAACAAAGTCTGACACTGTTTCCATTGTTTTTCCATCTATTTCCCATGAAGTGATGGGACCAGATGCCATGATCTTTGTTTTCTGAATGTTGAGCTTCAAGCCAACCTTTTCACTCTCCTCTTTCACTTTCATCAAGAGGCTTTTGAGTTCCTCTTCACTTTCTGCCATAAGGGTTGACTTAAAAAGTATCTAATTGTCTACTGAATATTTTTGTTCATATAACCTAAGACTACAAGGATTTCAACCTGTGCTCATTGTCTTACTGTTAATTCTAATGTCTTTCATTGGTCATTAATTTCCATAACTCCCCATTTTAAACTTAGGCTTGTGCTAGAAAAAGCTGTGCACAGAGAACAAACCAAGAAATGAATGAGTCATTAGTACAGTTCCCAAGATTGATCTTCCCAAATGTAAAACCTGAAAAGTGCTTGACCTCTGTGAGCTTCAGTTTTCCCTCACATGAAATGTAACTATGAGTTCCTATTTCATGGAACAATTATATAAATTAAAAGTCATGCTTATTAAAGTGACAAGCATACAGCCTTTTGTATAAAAAATTATGCAATTAACATATGGTAAGTAAGCTAAATTATTTTTATCAAATATGTAATGGAGTAAGTATATATTTACTAATGTAAGTTAGAAAAACAATTGGACATAAATTTGAAAATAGTATGAGATATTAATTCAGTTTACAGAAAAGCTAGGTATCTAAGTTAATCTGTGGATCACTTGCTATTAGTCTATATTTCCATGGTTGGTGAAGTGTGTAGTCCACAGCATGGAAACTGGTACCAGGCACCACACTACGTTTTCTGGATGGCACTTGCAAATAAATTACAAAACTTATAAAAGTTTGTTGCCTAAGGCAGAGAAAGACACCTTAGGGCACTGGATGGGACTGACCTACTTCCTCTTTTAACAATTACATTTTTTTTTCTTCTATTCTCCAACATTTTCCACCATCCACTTGCACATTTTCCTCTATTTTTGGTCAACAAGTTACCAAAAACTCCAAGACCTTGTGTCTATCTGGTTACTGAGTACAAAGAGCATGCAGTTGCTATCCAAATAGATTGAACAGGCAAATCAAAAGTTGAGTTGATTATATCTGGATAATTCCATCTGTCAAAGGAAAGAAAACTTTAGGGACTAATTATCTTTAGGTTGCCAATGTCTTACATCATCATGACTTAAAATATTCCCCCTGGTATGCAAAGAGGAAGATTTTTTGCTTCAATATTCTTTGAAAGGACCTCTGTCAAAAGTGGATGGTTATACTTGACAATGGTTCAGAGAGTCTTCTAACAAGTAAGTGACATATAATTTCAATATTTGTATTCAGAGAGGCATTGTTTAAAAATAAGCCAATATCATTTTTAATATATCTGCAATATGTAACCTAGAAAGATGATACTGATGAACCTATTTTCAGGGCAAGAATAGAGATGAAGACTTTGAGATGCAGACTTGTGGGCCCATCAGGGCACAGAGAAGGTGGGATGGATTGAGACAGTAGCACTGAAATATATACATTATTATATTTGTATATACTGACCACTGCCCTCCGCAGAAGGCTTCTCTCTGCCTAGTAAGGTTCTAAGGAGGAATAAATAAATGTTGATTTCATGATACAGGGGACAATCAGATAAGGGAAGCATAAATAATTGGTATTGAGTGGTATGATGATATTGTGATTCTCAGGTCAGGCTGTTTTCTAGGGCAACACTGGACCAGATGAACACGGATTTTAAACAATTTTTATTTGGGCTTTTGGGGGGATAAATAACATTGGGACAACCTCTTCAGTTCAGTTCATTTCAGTTCAGTCGCTCAGTCGTGTCCGACTCTCCGCGACCCCATGAATCACAGCACGCCAGGCCTCCCTGTCCATCACCAACTCCCGGAGTACACTCAAACTCATGTCCACAGAGTCAGTGATGCCATCCAGCCATCTCATTCTCTGTCGTCCCCTTCTCCTCCCGCCCCCAACCTTTCCCAGCATCAGAGTCTTTTCCAGTGAGTCAACTCGTCGCATGAGGTGGCCAAAGTATTGGAGTTTCAGCTTTAGCATCAGTCCCTCCAATGAACATCCAGGATTGATCTCCTTTAGAATGGACTGGTTGGATCTCCTTGCAGTATAAGGGACTCTCAAGAGTCTTCTCCAACACCACAGTTCAAAAGCATCGATTCTTCGGCGATCAGCTTTCTTCACAGTCCAACTCTCACATCCATACATGACCACGGGACAACCTCTTAACTGGAACCAAATGTCCACTAATTGAAGATGCACTGAGGCTGCTTTGTCTCCCAACTATTATAACTCATCTTTGTGAGATATTCATTTGAAAATATGAGACAAGGTGTTAACCTCTCTCTGGAAAAAAAAGAAATTTGTGTCTTTAATCATATTCATATGACAAATAAAAGTGTCTATCAATATCAGAAAGATATGAATAATGTACAGCCTCTAATAGCATGCTCCAAGGCCAGTATTCCATGTAAATAAAGGCTGAATGCTTTCAGTTCAGTTCAGTTGATCATTCCGACTCTTTGTAACCCCATGAATCGGAGCATGCCAGGCCTCCCTGTCCATCACCAACTCCCGGAGTTCACACAAACTCATGTCCATCGAGTTGGTGATGCCATCCAGGCATCTCATCCTCTGTTGTCCCCTTCTCCTCCTGCCCCCAATCCCTCCCAGCATCAGAGTCTTTTCCAGGGAGTCAACTCTTAGCATGAGGTGGCCAAAGTATTAGAGTTTCAGCTTTAGCCTCAGTCCTTCCAATGAACATCCAGGATTGATCTCCTTTAGAATGGACTGGTTGGATCTCCTTGCAGTCCAAGGGACTCTCAAGAGTCTTCTCCAGCACCGCAGTTCAAAAGCATTAATTCTTTGGCGATCAGCTTTCTTCACAGTCCAACTCTCACATCCATACATGACCACTGGAAAAACCACAGCCTTGACTAGATGGACCTTGTTTGGCAAAGTAATGTCTCTGTTTTTTAATATGCTATCTAGATTGGTCAAAACTTTCCTTCCAAGGAGTAAGCGTCTTTTAATTTTCTGGCTGCAATCAGCATCCGCAGTGATTTTGGAGTCCAAAATGTGAAGTCTGACACTGTTTCCACTTTTTCCCCATGTATTTCTCATGAAGTGATGGGACCAGATGCCATGATCTCAGTTTTCTGAATGTTGAGATTCAAGCCAACTTTTTCATTCTCCTCTTTCACTTTCATCAAGAGGCTTTTTAGTTCCTCTTTACTTTCTGCCTTTGCTTTAGATGACAATTTTATGGCTATCAGTGTCCCAGTGTCTTACATGCTCAAGTAATACATCACAAAATACATCCTCTAATACAAGATTTATAACTGATTCACAGTTATTTAAACCTGATCTTGGGGATATCATTGCCTTGATTGTTGTTGCCAGAAGGCCCTGTAAATTTAATAAAGACTCTATAAATTTGTTGTTGTGCACTTTGTAATCAGAATAGTACTAGAGCAATGACAAAAAGATGATTATATTTTAAGGAGTACTGTGAAAAATTCGATTAAAAGGCACTTAACTAAGCTCCTACATTGTACAATATTTTAAATTGTTACTTCAGAGAGTATATCCTGAAAACACATAGTTTGCAAATTTTTTTTAAAATGGGAACTAAAATAAGCACACCCATTATTGTATTATAAACAATGCTATGTTATAAAATCATGCTACAAAAATCCTGTAATCAGAAGTCCATTTGTGTTTTTTTTTATAATTTAGTCCTGAAGTTCACAGAAGACTGCAAGATGAGTTAATGACCAACATAGACAGCATATTAAAAAGCAGAGACATTACTTTGCCAGCAAAGTTCCATTTAGTCAAAGCTATGGCTTTTCCAGTGGTCATGTATGGATGTGAGATTTGGACTACAAAGAAAGTTGAGCACTGAAAAATTGATGCTTTTGAACTTTGGTGTTGGAGAAGACTGTTAAGAGTCACTTGGACAGCAAGGAGATCAAACCAATCTGTCTTAAAGGAAATCAGTCCTGAATACTCATTGGAAAGACTGATGCTGAAGCTGAAACTCCAATGCTTTGACCACCTGGTGCAACGAATTGACTTATTTGAAAAGACCCTAATGCTGGGAAAGACTGAGGGCAGGAGGAGAAGGGTACAACAGTTGATGAGATGGTTGGATGCATCACCGATTCAATGGACGTGAGTTTGAGTAAACTCTGGAATTCAGTGATGGACAGGGAGGCCTAGTGTGCTGCAGTCCATGGGGTTACAAAGAGTTGGATATGACTGAAAAACTAAACTGAACTCAACTCAACACCTATTTATTATGAATACTTGGGTTTGACATTACTTCCATTATGGAGATATCTTTATTCCATTTACTACTCTCAAAGATCAATCCTGGGTGTTCATTGGAAGGACTGATGCTAAAACTGAAACTGCAATACTTTGGCCACCTCATGCGACTAGTTGACTCACTGGAAAAGACTCTGATGCTGGGAAAGGTTGGGGGCGGGAGGAGAAGGGGACGACAGAGAATGAGATGGCTGGATGGCATCACCGACTCTGTGGACATGAGTTTGAGTGAACTTGGGGAGTTGGTGATGGACAGGGAGGCCTGGCATGCTGTGATTCATGGGGTCGTGGAGAGTCGGACACGACTGAGCGACTGAACTGAACTGAACTGAAAAGCTTACATTGAATCTTAATTCTTATTAAACATTCACTTTAATCAATATTTCTTGATTTGAGAACTATAACATCCCTTTTATAGAATGTAATCCTTTGTTCAAGAGTCAAAAATTATTCCTGAAGTGTACTTGAAAGCACAGAAAATGTTTTTCGAAGACATCAAAAAGTTAATGATTAAGACAGTC
Source organism: Moschus berezovskii (assembly GCF_049115385.1). Classification (NCBI taxonomy): domain Eukaryota; kingdom Metazoa; phylum Chordata; class Mammalia; order Artiodactyla; family Moschidae; genus Moschus; species Moschus berezovskii. The sequence continues at coordinate 45,403,583 of NC_142485.1, read as the reverse complement.
AAGATTGTTTGGAATATGTATAGACAGAAATGGGCTTTACTTTTGCAGAGAGGATAAGGAACTTTAATGTCAAACTGAAACTGTGTGTGCTGCTTGCTCAGTCATGCCAAACGCTTTGTGACCCCATGGACTGTAGCCTGTAAGGTTCCTCTATCCATAAGATTTTCCAGGAAAGAATACTGGAGGGGTTGCCATTTCCTTCTCCAGGGGATTTTCCCAACCCAGGGATTAAACCCACATCAAACTGAAACTACTGATTCAATATTTAGTGAGAAAAATGACTAAAACCTAATCATGCTCCATATATTCAAATACACATGTCCAAATGTAAAAAAGAAATGTTATGCCTAGAAATGGGTAGATTTATGGGATTGGTTACATACAAACTCAAACTATACACAGTCAGGAATGGGAAAACTCATAGACTAGTGTAGTAACAGATTTTCATATCATTTTACATCCAGTGCCTACCATATTATCACATGCCAATATTTTATAATCAGTTCAGTTCAGTCACTCAGTCATGTCTGACTCTTTGCAACCCATGGACTGCAGCACACCATACTTTCCTGTCCATCAACAACTACCAGAGCTTCCTCAAACTCATGTCTATTGATTTGGTGATGCCATTCAACCATCTCATCCTCTGTTGTCCCCTTCTCCTCCTGCCTTCAACCTTGCCCAGCATCAGAGTCTTTTCCAATGAGTCAGTTCTTCACATCAGCTGGTCAAAGTATTTGAGTTTCAGCTTCAGCATCAGTCCTTCCAATGAAATATTCAGGACTGATTTCCTTTAAGACAGATTGGCTTGATCTTCTTGCTGTCCAAGTGACTGTTAACAGTCTTCTCCAACACCAAAGTTCAAAAGCACCAATTCTTCAGCACTTAGCTTTCTCTGTAGTCTAACTCTCCTATCCAGACAAGACTACTGGAAAAATCATTGTTTTGACTAGCTTGACCTTTGTCGGCAAAGTAATGTCTCTGTTTTTTAGTATGCTGTCTAGTTTGGTCATAGCTTTTATTTCATATTTTTATAATAGCTCCCTTTTATTCTTTTAAATGAATAAGGGAAAGAATAATTTTATTGTAACGATTAAAATTTCAAGGCTCGCTTTCTTTATGTTTTAAGATCCTTGCCCATGTTCACAGAGTCCAAAGAGACTCGTTCCCCTGGCATTTGAAAGAAAATAACTTTCTTAGACATTTTCTAAAGAGTTGTTTGCAATTTGAAGGAAGAAAATGTGCATTACAAGTTTGTTGAAGAGAAATAAATTTGTCAGGAGAGAAGAAGATGTAAAAAGAAAATTTTTTTGTCTAAGTTTCCTGTTATTGTCTGTTTTATACATTTAAGACAATGTGTTAGAAATACGGGTGGGATTCAGAAAGGAAGGAATGCAATAAGATAAATAATCTTGTAAATTACATTTCAATGCATGACATTTCAGTTCATAATTTTACTTTTAAAAGGGTCCCTTATAACATCATCTTCACAAAGCAAAAAAAAAAAAAAAAAAGATCCAAAGTTTTGACCATGAATTGGCCTATGATAATATATCTTTCTACATTTGAAAAAGTAATCTTAGTTGAAAAATTACATTTCAAAGTTTAATAATAATCAGCTCTGGCAGGACCAAATAAAATTGAATGAAGATGTCAAACACTGATTAGCTACTATGTCTCTTATAGAAAATCTCATGTCTCCATTTTCTATTTCCCTGTTCTGTTCTGTGAATGGAGGCTTTTCTGAGATCAGAATAATTTAGTCAACTCTACTGGGGATGTGAACATGATCTGATCCTACACCAGTTTTCTGGTGACACAGATTCCTAAAAAAAAAAAAAAAAAAATCAAACTAGGTCTAGGATGTTTAAAACTTCGAATTGTGAAAACATGAACTGCTGAATAACAATTCACATTTTTTAACTAGCAATGTAATTTCAGAGGCACTTAGTGTTCTAAGGAATTCTGTTCAGGAATGGAGAATGAAAAATAGAAATGAGGAAGTCCTGAGGATATTTTTATTACCAAATATGAAAAAGACTTTCATTTCTGTTCATTAGTATTTGTCAACTACTAATTATGACCAAAACCTTAAAGCTTACAACACATTATTTAAATGCTGTAAGTGTTTCCTATTTGACTTTTCAAGGTGTAATCAAGGGAGCAAGTATGCAGTGAAGAGACAGATCATTACACAGGTATAAATAACACAAATTTCTAATATGTGTATAAACTTATGTGGTATATAAATATATGTATAAAATTAAGACATTACTTATGGGGTAAAAAGTGCTGTACAACCTTGTATTTATATCATAAATCCCCAAGGGATAGAAAATGTTTCCTAAATGCAGAGCAAAACACGGGACACACATTTTATTAAATATAAAAAATGTTAATCAAATACAGCATAACAATACCTTGAAAGTACATATTTATAATACTGAAAAATTTCATCAGAGTAATACCCCTGCTAACAAGTGGTTTTCTTTGAAGATTCTTTTTTGAAAAGAATCATATTCATCAGCTTATTGAAACTCATAATGAGTGAAGTGGTCATTACAAATAAAGTGTTTAAAATAAATTATTAAGAAATGTTAATAATGTTAGAATGTTTCTGGTGAAAAGCACTTTTCCTCAAATATTCTGTGACATTAGATAACACCATGAATTAATTTGTTTTTTACAGATAATCCATTTTACACTCATCTTTTCTCTTCACTTGTGAAATCATGCAACAGAACAATAATGTGACTGAATTTATTATGCTTGGCTTAACCCAGGATCCTATTAGGAAGAAAATAGTGTTTGTCACATTCTTGCTTTTATATTTGGGAACATTACTGGGTAACCTGCTGATTATTATTACCATCAAGACCAGCAGGGCACTTGGGAGTCCAATGTATTTCTTCCTTTTCCATTTATCTTTATCTGATACCTGTTTCTCTACATGTATAGCCCCTAGGATGCTTACAGATGCCCTTTTGAAGAACGCCACTATCTCTTTCAATGAGTGCATGACCCAAGTTTTTACATCTCATTTTTTTGGCTGCCTGGAGATCTTCATCCTTGTCCTCATGGCTGTTGACCGCTATGTGGCCATCTGTAAGCCCCTGCACTACACGACCATCATGAGCCATCGAGTTTGTGGTGTGCTGGTGGCTGTGGCCTGGGTGGGGTCCACTGTACATTCTTCAGCTCAGATTTTTCTGGCCCTGAGTTTACCTTTCTGTGGTCCCAATGTGATTGATCACTATTTTTGTGACTTGCAACCTTTGTTGAAACTTGCCTGTACAGACACTTATGCGACCAACCTACTCTTGGTGTCCAACAGCGGGGCCATCTGTACAGTGAGTTTTGTCATGCTGATGTTCTCTTATACTGTTATCTTGCATTCTCTGAGAAACCACAGTACTGAAGGGAGGAAAAAAGCCCTCTCCACCTGTGTCTCCCACATCATTGTGGTCATCTTGTTCTTTGGTCCTTGTATATTTATGTACACACGTCCTGCAACCACATTTTCCATGGATAAAATGATAGCTGTGTTTTATACAATTGGAACACCTTTGTTCAACCCTCTGATTTATACCCTGAGGAATACAGAAGTGAAAAATGCCATGAGGATGTTATGGAGCAAGAAGTTGATTTCAGATGACAAAAGATGAATGGACGTTTCTATTTTTCTTCATAATCCAGATTAATTTAGTAAAAGTCCTTACAGGATATAACGTTCTTCATGTGGTGTTGATACAATCTTGTCCTTGGGCATGTGGTTAGTTACGTTAGGAAAAAGCAATGTGAACATATACACCGGTTAGTGTTCAGTTTCAGTTGGGAAAGACACAGGACCAGGTAAACACTGGTTTGTTAGGTCCATTGGTTTTCTCTACCTTGTCTCTGCCTCGCTTGTGTAACTAGTGTCACTCTGGTTGTGATCTAGCATTTCCCCTGCCCCTTCTCATGATGATTGCTGGTATTCTCTGCAACAAGACAACCATCTATATGTTTATATTACAAACTTGAGGGTTTCATTTCTTCTAAACTCTTCCCTTTATTAGACATGTTAGTTTTATTATGTTTGATCATGGGCATATTCCTAGTAGTCCTTTCTGGTAACAGCATGTATCAGACTCAAATAATTGTAGAAGATTTTGGTTGTCAGGGAGGATATATAATTTATGTTAACTTCAATGTATTTCTTTACTGTTACTCCAAGTTCTCACATCAGTATACATACCCTTCCAGACAGTGACATAAACTTAAATATATACCTTAAAACTTAAATACAACATACATAAACTTACATACATACCTTTCCAGACAGTGACATAACAGTGAGAAAATTCAGGCTCCTGAAGTGATAACCCTGTATACGAGCAAAAGAGACACAGATGTATAGAACAGTCTTTTGGACTCTGGGAAAGGGCGAGGGTGGGATGATATGGGAGAATGGCATTGAAACATGTATATTATCATATGTGAAATGAATCTCCAGTCCAGGTTCGATGCATGATACAGGGTGCTCGGGGCTGGTGCACTGGGATGACCCAGAGGGAGGATAAGGGGAGGAGGGAGGTGGGAGGGGGGGTCAGGATGGGGAACACATGTACACCACATGTACACCCGGGGTGGATTCATATCAATGTATGGCAAAATACAATACAATATCATAAAGTAATTAGCCTCCAATTAAAATTTTAAAAAGTAAAAATAAAATTTTAAAAAAATAACTTAAAATATTTCACTTTGTTGTTGATGGTCAGAGCATTCTTTCTGTAAAATATACTTTATACTCCTAATTAGATTTCTTCTAATTTGGTACTAAGGTTTCTTGAATCATGCCATTTCCAGTAATATGTTCATAACATTAGGTTGTTATTGTCAGAGCATAGATGGTTCAAATTAAGGAAGATATATTTATGTGAATAAGATGTTGAGACGGCAAACTATTGATGTTAGTAGTCTTTTAACATTAATAGAATTAAACAAATAATTAAATAATACGAAGGAGGATTTTTAGATTTTGAAACAGCAATATTTATATGAAAGATATCATTTATGAGCTTCTCTCTGATAAAGGCTAAACTGTGGGAACAGTAAAAAGTAATCAGTCTTTGCAAATGATTTAAGTAAGGGAAATAAAGGAACACTTAAGTTGACCACAGGGGTATTTTAAGAAGGGAAGACTATTTTTTTTTTATTCTAAGGTAGAGGCATGGCATAACTGGTATATCAACACCCAAAAAATAACCATATATTACAAAGTGTAAACTCTAATGTAAACTATGGAATTCAGTAAACTCTGATTAATATTGACTCCTCACTTGTATGTAGCAGAATAACATAAGCTCTCATTAAATAGCAAACCTGTAAAAGGGACAAAGGGTTTCAATGGGAACTCCTTATACTTCTGTGTAAATTTTTTTTTAATCTAAGAACTTAAAAATATTCTGAAACACAGAGTCTAACAAAAAATTTATATCTAAAAGAAAATGTTCAATTTTACTGTATCATGTTAAAAAATATGTTATTTGAAATTTTATACAAATTTAAACTATAAACACATCTGTTACTAAGTCACATATTTATAACCTTAGATGTTTTACAGTTTATCTTAGTATGCTATACAAATATCACTAAAGGATATGCAATATTATATTCAGTTCAGTTCAGTTCAGTAGCTCAGTCGTGTCTGACTCTGTGATCCCATGAATCTCCGCATGCCAGGCTTCCTTGTCCATTACAAACTCCCGGAGTTCACTCAAACTCATGTCCATCGAGTCGGTGATGCCATCCAGCCATCTCATCCTCTGTCATCCCCTTCTCCTCCTGCCCCCAATTCCTCCCAGCATCAGGGTCTTTTCCAACGAGTCAACCCTCCGCATGAGGTAGCCAAAGTATTGGAGTTTCAGCTTTAGCATCAGTCCTTCCAATGAATATTCAGGACTGATTTCTTTTAGAACAGACTGGTTGGATCTCCTTGCAGTCCAAGGGGGCTCTCAAGAGTCTTCTACAACATCACAGTTCAAAAGCATCAACTCTTCGGCAATCAGCTTTCTTCATAGTCGAACTCTCACATCCATACATGACCACTGGAAAAACCATACCCTTGACTAGACAGACCTTGGTTGGCAAAGTAATATCTCTGCTTTTTAATATGCTATCTAGGTTGGTCATAACTTTTCTTCCAAGGAGTAAGCATCTTTTAATTTCATGGCTGCAATCAGCATCCACAGTGATTTTGGAGCCCCCAAAAATAAACTCTGACACTGTTTCCCCATCTATTTCCCATGAAGTGATGGGACCAGATGCCATGATCTTAGTTTTCTGAATGTTTAGCTTCAAGCTAACATTTTCACTCTCCTCTTTCATTTTAATCAAGAGGCTTTTGAGTTCCTCTTTACTTTCTGCCATAAGGGTGGTGTCATCTGCATATCTGAGGTTATTGATATTTCTCCCAGCAATCTTGATTCCAGCTTGTGCTTCTTCCAGCCCAGGGTTTCTCATGATGTACTCTACATATAAGTTAAATAAGCAGGGTGAAAATATACAGCCTTGACATACTCCTTTTCCTAATTGGAACCAGTCTGTTGTTCCATGTCCAGTTCTAACTGTTGCTTCCTGACCTGCATAGAGGTTTCTCAAGAGGCAAGTCAGGTGGTCTGGTATTCCCATCTCCTTCAGAATTTTCCACAGTTTATTATGATCCACACAGTCTAATGCTGGGAAAGGTTGGGGGCGGGAGGAGAAAGGGACGACAGAGAATGAGATGCCTGGATGGCATCACCGACTCTGTGGACATGAGTTTGAGTGTACTCCGGGAGTTGGTGATGGACAGGGAGGCCTGGCGTGCTGTGATTCATGGGGTCGCAAAGAGTCGGACACGACTGAACGACTGAACTGAACACAGTCAAAGGCTTTGGCATAATCAATTATATTAACTGCTTACAAATATTTTAATAACTTTAGTATTACTATAACATTATAATTTAAAATAAAATTTGTAATAAATGGACATTAATTTGAATGTTGCTACATTAAGAAAAATTTTCATTAAAATATTTTAGTTTTATTCAACATGATATTCTTCATTACTTTAATATTTATATATACAAAAAGTGCTTTTCTCTTTTTGTTTCCTTTGTTACTTTTTTAAATGTACAATATGCCTGAAAATTGTAGTGTTTATAAGCACAGAAAGGGTTATATTAGTAGTAAGAGTTTAAGTAGTTTTTTGTTATTAATCTCTAATAATAACAGAAAAATTTGTATTTTACTACCAATATATTTTTCCATAGATTTAACTTAGGTTCTGCGAGAAAGCAGTAAAACATATACTTTCAAAGCCTCAGGTAGGGTTTTCTAGGCTAAAAATGGCTGAAATGGTTAGCATCAAAAATTGATTTTAAATATACCAGAAAAAAATGTATACAGAACAAAGATGAATGGGGCCATATTACCCACCTTCTTTTTCCTGTGCCCTATTCTAAGAGTTGACAGTATTATAGTAAAGTAAATAAGGGCTTCCCTGGTGGCTCAGAGGTTAAAGCGTCTGCCTCCAATGCGGGAGACCCGGGTTCAATCCCTGGGTCGGGAAGATCCCCTGGAGAAGGAAATGGTAACCCACTCCAGTATTCTTGCCTGGAGAATCCCATGGACGGAGAAGCCTGGTAGGCTACAGTCCACGGTGTCGCATAGAGTCGGACACGACTGAGCGACGGAACGGAACGGAACGGAAATAAGCAATATCCATTGTAGCAGAGAGTTTACTCTGTCTGCTGTGTAGTGAAGATGCACAATAAAAACGGCAAATACTGATGATGCCATGAGTTAAGAATGTCACGAACCTACAGAGCAAGATAATTAAGAGTTGATGGTGGTAAACCTGAGGTGTGCACTATTTCGAACAGGATGGTCAAGAAAGACCCATATGACTTTTCAACTAAGATGAAAATTAATGGTTCTCACCATGGAAAAGTTTGCTTCCCAGCAGACAGTGGTAAGTTCTAGATTAACTGCTGGTTGCCCTAGAAATGAGGGTGTTTAGTGGTCACTGCTACAGCATTTGGCAGGTAGACTTTCAGGATGCTGTGGAACAGCTCATAATGTGCCAGGCAGGAGATCACTACAAAGAAATAGCGTGTGTGTGTGTGTGTGCTCAGTCATGTTCAGCTCTTTGCGAGACCATGGACTGTAGCCCACCAGGCTCCTCTGTTCATGGAATTTTCTGGGCAAGAATACTGGAGCAAGTTGCCATTTCCTACCCCAGAGTATTTTCCTGATCCAGAGACTGAACCCACATCTCTTGCATCTCCTGCATTGGGAGGCAGATTTTTTTTTTTTTAACCACTGAACCACCTGAGAAGTCCCACAAAAAACTATCTGACTCAAAATTCCAGTGGTGCTGAGGCTGATAAATTCTGACCAATATGAAAAAATCTTGACTGTTCGGGCAGAATAAAAATTCTAGGTAGTTAATAGATGGAACTGAAAGTGCAAACTGAATATACTTCTATTATTGGAAGGAAAGTTATGACCAACCTTGATAATATATCAAAAAGCAGAGACATTACTTTGCCAACAAAGGTCCGTCTAGTTAAGACTATGGTTTTTCCCGTGGTCATGTATGGATGTGAGAGTTGGACTGTGAAGAAAGCTGATCGCCGAAGAATTGATGCTTTTGAACTGTGGTGTTGGAGAAGACTCTTGAGAGTCCCTTGGACTGCAAGGAGAGCCAACCATTCCATTCTAAGGGAGATCGATCCTGGGTGTTCATTGGAAGGACTGATGCTAAAGCTGAAACTGCAATACTTTGGCCACCTCATGCGACGAGTTGACTCACTGGAAAAGACTCTGATGCTGGGAAAGGTTGGGGGCAGGAGGAGAAGGAGACAACCGAGAATGAGATGGGTGGATGGCATCACCGATTTTGTGGACATGAGTTTGAGTGAACTCCGGGATTTGGTGATGGACAGGGAGGCCTGGTGTGCTGTGATTCATGGGGTCACGGAGAGTCGGACACGACTGAGTGACTGAACTGAACTGATAAGAAAAAAAAAAAAAATCAAGAAGCTAGGTAGTCAGAGAAGGGAATAAGAGGGAATAATTGGAAATGAGACCAGAAATATAAAAGAACTTCAGTATACAGTGTTTATGGGATTTTTCTGGAAAGAAATGGGAAAGCATTTGAGATCTATCTGACATGATTTGAATTATGATTTAATAGGGTTATTTTGACTGCTTTATTGAGCATCTGGAGTAAACTGTCAGGATATTATAACAACTAGAAAAGAGGTTATGGTAGTTTGGAAGAGGTCAGTAGCATGTTTATGGAAAGAAATATTCTGCTTACGGATACAGCTTTCACGGTTGATTGGAATATAAAATTACACATCCAAAGAGGATAAGTTTCTGATTCTTCAGTTTAAAATTAAACATGCATTTAGTGTAGTCTCAATTTTCTCATTCTTAGCACTTAAGGTTAAAAAAAAAATTGTGTTCACAAAGACTCAATCTGTAATTTTATAGTAGCTTTTATGTAATAGTTATGAGCTTAAAGTAAGTCAAGTGCATATGAATAACAAAAAGGATTTCTTTCATGATTACAATGAAATATTTCTCAGAAGTAAAAAGGAATAAACTATTGGCATACACATGAGCAATAACCATTCCAAAACTATCTATTTGAATGAAAGACGCCTTATATAAAACAGTATGTTCTTTGTGGTTTCATTTATGTTAAGTTTTGCAACAGGCCATAGTAATTAGTAGTGGGAAAAGGAAATAAATCAGCACTTCTCTTTATAGAATAAAGTAGTGAGGATTACTTAGGGGTCAGCATGAGAGAAATGCCTGGGCTCGTGGGAATGCCTGTATCTTGATTGTAAGTGGTTGCACACATGTACTCATTTGTAAAATGTCTTGTAGTTTTGAAAATTTTCATAATAAAGTGCTTTGAAAAACAATTTTACTTCAGCATCTTATGACACCTGTCACTAAGTTTAATATAATTTTGTTTGATCTACCAGAAAGAGTGGCTCTTTTTTATTGTGCTTCTTACTGCGTTTTTCAGTATGTTTTTGTAGAAAACACTTTACCATTATTTTTACTGTTCTATATCAAAACACACTTATTATCATAAATTCTCCATGGAACATTATTCTAATCAACATACAAAATTGCACTTTACTGATGACAGCAGTATTTTTGGTCATACTTTTGCTGTTTTAATAAATGTTGCTCTAATTTTCACTTGAATGAAGGTTTTTGTGAAAAAGGATTCTTTTCCGCATTTAGGAACATTTAGATGGCAATATCCCACTCAGTCACTTTATATTCAACTGAGCTAGAGGCTCGCTGGGTACTAACTAGATATATATATATCGCTAGATATATTTTTCATAGTCAGCATTAGACTTAACTCTTGGACACGTTATACTGAAAGATGAAGGTATGCTTAACCCTTTCACCCAGAATGAAATTTGGGATCCAGGAATATACAACACACGAAAAGTACCATAAATATGACCAAATTGGACTAAATCTTGAAATGCCATGTTGGTTCATCATAAGCAGATTAATTAATGTGAAACACCACATTAACAAAATCAACATTTAAAATCTCATTATCATCTAATCAAACGCAGAAAAATCATTTGACAGATTCAGCATTGATATTATGATTAAAACTCTCCCAACAAATTAAGAATAGGAAGAACTTCCCTCACTAGAGTAAACACCATGTATTACAAACTTAAAAAAAACGCAGCTAACATCACATTCAACGGTGAAAAACTAATAGCTTTTCTTATAAGATCGGGAATAAAGCAAAGATTACCACTTTTATGAATTATATTCAATAAAGTACTAAAAGCCCCACAAGGTAGAACTGCTAGGTAAGAAATAAAAAGCTTCCAAACCATAAAATTAGTCACACTACTTCTGTCTATAGATGACATCACCCCATATGCAGAAAATCAAAAGACACCATAAGAAAGAAAGTAAGAAAAAAAAAAAAAAAACTCAGAGCTAATAAATGAATGAAGCCAAGTTGCAAACTATAGTTCAGTTCAGTTCACTCACTCAGTCGTGTTCGATTCTTTCCGACCCCATGGACTGCAACACACCAGGCCTCCCTGTCCACTGCCAACTCCTGGAGTTTACTCAAACTCATGTCCATTGAGTCAGTGAGACCATCCAACCATCTTATCTTCTGTTGTCCCCTTCTCCTCTTGCATTGAGAACCCTATGAACAGTATGAAAAGGAAAATTAAAAAATCAACATAAAAATAAGTTGTCTTGGTTTGCTAAATACATTATTTTTGAAAATGAAATAAGACAAACTGATTACTATAGCATAGAAATAATACAAATGAAAGTATCAAATGAAGCAAAAAAATGCTTACACTGAGTTCAGTTCAGTTGCTCAGTCGTGTCCGACTCTTTGCAACCCCATGAATCACAGCACACCAGGATTGGCATCCATACATGACCACTGGAAAAATCATAGCCTTGACTAGACAGACACTGAAAACAACACAAAATTAATGAAAGAAATTAAAGCAGATAAGATAAAAGAAAAGACAACTGTGTTCACAGATTGAAAGACTAATATATTTAAAATATCCATGCTATTCAAATTGATATATAGACTCAACAAAATCTTTATCAAAATTTCAATGGTATTTTTCATGTAAATAAAAGCAGTTCTAAAGTTCATGTGAATTCACGAATGTCCTCATTTAGTCAAACAAGTACTGAGAAATAAAAAAAAAAGCCAGAGGATAGAAGATGGCAAAGGCATAGGATGGGGCAACCACTTTCTCCCCCACAAATTCAGCAAAAGAACGCTGAGTAAATTCCACAAAACAACTTCTGAATGCCGGCAGAGGACATCAGGCACCCAGAAAAGCAGCCCATTATCTTCGAAAGGAGGTAGGAAAGAGTATAAAAGATAAAAAGAGAGACAAAAGAGGGAGGGACGGGGCTCCGTCCCAGGAAAGGAGGCTTAAAAAAAAGAGAGAAGTTTCCAAACACCTGGCAACAGTCACTGGCGAATCTGTGGCCAGCCTTGGAACCCCAGAGGGCCACATAACCGGGAGAGAGAGAAATAAATAACTAAAACCCACAGACTAAGGGCTCAGAGGAAACTCTCAGTGGAGAAGCGGTGCAACTACCCGCAACACCCCTAGCAAGTGGGGGCTGGGCAGGGAGGTGCAGCGGCAGTGCTTAGAGAGAGGACCGGGCCTGAACGCCCCGAGGGCAATCTGAGGGTGTTAATGGGAGATAGATAAGCAGAAGGTAGGATAGTGACCCTGCGGAAAGGTGAAAAGCCTGCGGAAAGATGAAAAACCCCAACCTAAGGTTCTGCCAGCCCCGCTCACAGAACAAAGGACTGAGCAGAGCAAACTGACTGCAATCAGCCCATCCCCCAGCCCCCACCGGGACAGGCAGGGAGGGCAGCCAGCCTGGAAGGGGCAGCCGCGGCACCAGAGAGGCTTCCCATACCAAGCTGCATGCAGACTTCATTGCTAACAAGACTTGTTGGGTTCAGGCCGGTCGATATCCACCTGAGAAGGTGTGCCAGTTGTACACCCAGAAAACTGAGCAGCAGGGACCGGGGAGGTGATAAGTCGCAGCGACTGCACTCGCCAAACGCCTGGTCACCTGAGCTTCTCAGACCAGGGAAGACACAAAACGTAGGCCCAACCAAGTCTGAGGCTTTGTGGAGTACCCGAGGACCTGAAACTGAGCCGCTCAGACCTGGGAAGTGCATGCAACCCACCGCTGGCCTCAGACAGTTCCCGGCAGATCAACCTAGAGCCTGAGCAGCATAAACAGGGAAAGCACACACGCCGCGAGTGGGGGCAATCCCAGTGTATCCGAGACACTGCATGCACTCCCCACAGATGCCAGGGATATTTGCTAGCAGCGTCCCTCCCTCGCCACAGCATGTCTGAAAAGTGAACCTATTAAAATGTCCACCACCACCCCGTGTATCAGGGTGGGAATTAGACACGGAAGAGACTAGCAAACAGAAGAGCTGAAACACAAAGAACTGCCTTGGATGTGACAGATGGAGAAGTCTTGAGCCTACTGCAAGAATAAGACCAAAAACCAGAGGCAGAGTCTTAACTCCAAATCCTGAAAACACCAGAGATCTCCTTTTCCAGGGAACATTAAATGATAGGAGCTCATCAAATGCCTCCATACATACACTGAAACCAGGCACCACTCAAGAGTCAACAAGTTTCAGAGAAAGACACCATGCAAATTTGCCAGCAACACAGGAGAATAGCCCTCAACTTCAATATACAGGCTTCCCAAAGCCACTCCAAATTCACTGACATCTCAATCTCACTCAGTTCAGTTCAGTTCAGTCGCTCAGTCGTGTCCGACTCTCCGCGACCCCATTAATCACAGCACGTCAGGCCTCCCTTTCCATCACCAACTCCCGGAGTACTCTCAAACTCATGTCCACAGAGTCGGTGATGCCATCCAGCCATCTCTTTCTCAGTCGTCCCCTTCTCCTCTCGCCCCCAACTGGACACTTTATTGCACTCCAGAGAGAAGAAATCCAGCTCCACCCACCAGAACACCGACACAAGCTTCCCTAACCAGCGAAACTTGACAAGCCACCTGTCCAACCCCACACACAGCGAGGAAACTACATAATTAAGAAAACTCAACCAACTGTCAAAAGACGAAAGGCCATCCCAAGCACAGCAATATAAGTAAGAGGAAGAGGCAGAGAAATACCCAGCAAGTAAAGGAACAGTATAAATGCCCAACAACACAAACAAAAGAGGAAGATATAGGGAATCTACCTGATAAAGAATTTCAAATTTTAATAGTGAAAATGATTCAGAATCTGGAAAGCAAAATGGAGTTACAGATAAATAACTTGGAGAAAAGAATTGAGAAACTGCGAGAAAGTTTTAATAAGGATTTAGAGGAAATAAAAAAGGGTCAATATACAATGAATAATGCAATAGATGAGATCAGAAACACTCTGGAGGGAACAAACAGTAAAATAATGGAGGCAGAAGACAGGATAAGCGAGCTAGAAGATAGAATTGTAGAAATAAATAGAACAGAGAGGAAAAAAGAAAAACGAATTAAAAGAAATGAGGACAATATTAAGACGTCTGGGACAATGTTAAACGCCCCAACATTCGAATTATAGGAGTCCCAGAAGAAGAAGACAAAAAGAAAGACCATGTGAGAATACTTGAGGAGATAATAGTTGAAAACGTCCCTAAAATGGGGAAGGAAATAGTCACCCAAGTCCAAGAAACCAAGAGAGTCCTTAACAGAATAAACCCAAGGCAAAATACTCCAAGACACATATTAATCAAATTAGCAAAGATCAAACACAAAGAACATTTTTTTTAAATTTTTATTTAATAAATGGTACAAACCACAAAGCCATAAACATTAACAGTTAAAATTTCACCAAATGAAAAAAATACTATAGAATACACAGTTGCAAAAAGCTACATTATGTTATTTTAAAACTGCCTCAAGCTGAAAAAATAAAAAAAAAACCAATATTATACCTAAGTTATCCCTCTCTCAAAATAATGTCATTTATGTTATAAACCATGAGCTCCCTATCAAAAGATGGGAACTGCTTCTGCTTTTGTTATTTCATATATATATATATATGACTGTATCACTTTGCTATTAACCTGAAACAAACACAACACTGTAAATAAAATATAGTACAATATAAAATAAAAATAAGTAACAGATCTTTGGGGCTTTACATTGAGTTAGAGTTCCTATCAGAGGGATTACAGCACCAAAAAACAGAACAAATATTAAAAGCAGCAAGGTAAAAGCAACAAATAACACACAAGGGATTCCCATAAGGATAACAGCTGATCTTTCAACAGAAACTCTTCAGGCCAGGAGGGAATGGCAAGACAGACTTAAAGTGATGAAAGAAAGTAACATACCGCAAAGATTACTATACCCAGCAAGGATCTCATTCAAATATGAAGGAGAAATCAAAAGCTTTACAGACAAGCAAAAGCTGAGACAATTAAGCATCAACAAACCAGCTCTCCAACAAATACTAAAGGAACTTCTCTAGGTAGGAAACACAGAAAGAGTGCATTAACTCAAACCCAAAGCAATAAAGAAAATGGAAACAGGATCATACTTATCAATAATCACCTTAAATGTAAATGGGTTGAATGCCCCAACCAAAAGACAGAGGCTGGCTGAATGGATACAAAAACAAGACCCCCATATATATTGTCTACAAGAGACCCACCTCAAAACGAGGGACACACACAGGCTGAAAGTGAAGGCCTGGAAAAAGATATTCCATGCATAAAGAGACCAAAAGAAAGAAGGAGTAGCAATATTCATATCAGATAAAATAGACTTTAAAACAAAGGCTGTGAAAAGAGACAAAGAAGGAAACTACAAAATGATCAAAGGCTCAATCCAAGAAGAAGGTATAACAATTCTAAATATTTATGCACCCAACATAGGAGCACCACAATATGTAAGGCAATTACTAACAAGTATGAAAGGGGAAATTAACAACAATGCAATAATAGTGGGAGATTTTAATAACCCACTCACACCTGTGGTTAGATCAACTAAACAGAAAATTAACAAGGAAACACAAGCTTTAAATGATACAATAGACCAGTTAAACCTAATAGATCTTAATAGGACATTTCACCCCAAAACAAGGAATTTCATCTTTTGCTCAAGCGCACACAGAACCTTTTCCAGGATAGATCACATGCAGGGCCATAAATCTAGCCTTGGTAAATTCAAAAAAATTGAAATAATTCCAAGAATATTTTCTGACCACAATGCAGTAAGATTAGATCTCAATTACAGGAGAAAAATTACTAAAAATCCCAACATATGGAGGCTGAACAACACTCTGCTGAATAACGAACAAATCATAGAAGAAATCAAAAGAGAAATCAAAATATGCATAGAAATGAATGAAAATGAAAACACAACAACCCAAAACCTCTGGGACACTGTAAAAGCAGAGCTAAGGGGACGATTCATATCAATACAGGCACACCTCAATAAACAAGAAAAAAGTCAACTAAATAACTTAACTCTACATCCAAAGAAACTAGAAAAGGAAGAAATTAAGAATCTCAGGGTAAGTAGAAGGAAAAAAATCTTAAAAATTAGGGCAGAAATAAATGCAAAGGAAACAAAAGAGGCCATAGCAAAAATCAACAAAGCCAAAAGCTGGTTCTTTGAGAAGGTAAATAAAATTGACAAACCACCAACCAGACTCATCAAGAAACAAAGGGAGAAGAACCAAATCAATAAAATTAGAAATGAAAATGGAGAGATCACAACCGACAACACAGAAATACAAAAGATTATTAGAGAATACTATCAGCAATTATATGGCAATAAAATGGACAACTTGGAAGAAAAGGACAAATTCTTAGAAAAGTACAACTTTCCAAAACAGAACCAGGAAGAAATAGAAAATCTTAACATACCTATCACAAGCACGGAAATAGATGATGTAATCAGAAATCTTCCAGCAAAAAAAAGCCCAGGTCCAGACGGCTTCACAGCTGAATTCTTCCAAAAATTTAGAGAAGAGCTAACACCTATTCTACTCAAATTCTTCCAGAAAATTGCTGAGGAAGGTAAATTTCTTAACTCATTCTATAAGGCCACCGTCACCATAATCCCAAAACCTTCTAAAGACCCCACAAAAAAAAGAAAACTACAGGCCAATATCACTGATGAACATAGATGCAAAACTTCTTAACAAAATTCTAGCAATCAGAATCCAACAACACATTAAGAAGATCATACACCATGACCAAGTGGGCTTTATCCCAGGAATGCAAGGATTCTTCAATATCCGCAAATCAATCAATGTAATACACTACATTAACAAACTGAAAAATAAAAATCGTATGATTATCTCAATAGATGCAGAGAAAGCCTTTGACAAAATTCAACATCCATTTATGATAAAAACCCTCCAGAAGATGGGAATAGAAAGGACATACCTCAACATAATAAAAGCTATATATGACAAACCCACAGCAAACATTATCCTCAATGGTGAAAAACTGAAAGCATTTTCCCTAAAGTCAGGAACAAGACAAGGGTGATCATATACACAGAAAACCCTATAAGACTCTACCAGAAAACTAATAGAGCTAATCAGTGAATACAGTAAAGTTGCAGGATATAAAATCAAGACACAGAAATCCCTTGCATTCCTATACACTAATAATGAGAAAATAGAAAGAGAAATTAAGGAAACTATTCCATTCACTGTTGCAACGAAACGAATTAAATACTTAGGAATATATCTACCTAAGGAAACAAAAGACCTGTACATAGAAAACTATAAAACACTGCTGAAAGTAATCCAAGAGGACATTGATAGATGGAGAAATATACCGTGTTCGTGGATTTGAAGAATAAATATTGTGAAAATGAATATACTACCCAAAGTAATTTATACATTCAATTGCAATCCCTACCCAGCTAGCAAAGACATTTTTCACAGAGCTAGAACAAATAAGCTCACAATTTGTATGGAAATACAAAAAACCTCGAATAGCCAAAGCAATCTTGAGGAAGAAGAATGGAACTGCGGGAATCAACCTTCTGGACTACAGGCTCTACTATAAAGCCACAGTCATCAAGACAGTATGGTACTGGCATAAGGACAGAAATGTAGATCAATGGAACACAATAGAAAGCCCAGAGATAAATCCACGCACTTATGGACACCTTATCTTTGACAAAGGAGGCAAGAATATAAAATGGAGAAAAGACAGTCTCTTTAACAAGTGGTGCTGGGAAAACTGGTTACCCACTTGTAAAAGAATGAAACTAGAACACTTCCTAACACCATATACAAAAATAAACTCAAAATGGATTAAAGATCTAAATATAAGACCAGAAACTATAAAACTCCTAGAGGAGAACATAGGCTAAACACTCTCTGACATAAATCACAGCAGGATCCTCCACGACCCACCTCCCATAATATTGGAAATAAAAGAAAAAATAAACAAATGGGACCTAATTAAAATTAAAAGTTTCTGCACAGCAAAGTAAACTATAAGCAAGGTGAAAAAACAGCCTTCAGGATGGGAGAAAATTATAGCAAATGAAACAACTGACAAAGAATTAATGTCAAAAATATACAAGCAACTCTTGCAACTCAATTCCAGAAAAATAAACGACCCAATCAAAAAATGGGCTAAACAACTAAACAGACTTTTCTCCAAATAAGACATACAGATGGCTAGCAAACACATGAAAAGATGCTCCACATCACTCATAAACAGAGAAATGCAAATTAAAACCACAATGAGGTACCATTTCACGCCAGTCAGAATGGCTGCTACCCAAAAGTCTACCTGCAATAAATGCTGGAGAGGGTGTGAAGAGAAGGGAACCCTCTTACACTGTTGGTGGGAATGCAAACTAGTACAGCCACTATGGAGAACAGTGTGGAGATTCCTTAAAAAAACTGAAAATAGAACTAACATATGACCCAGCAATCCCACTCCTGGGCATACACACCGAGGAAACCAGAATTGAAGGAGACACATGTACTCCAATGTATATTGCAGCACTGTTTATTATAGCCAGGACATGGAAGCAACCTAGATGTCCATCTGCAGACGAGTGGATAAGAAAGCTGTGGTATATTTACACAATGGAATACTACTCAGCAATTAAAAAGGAAACATTTGAATTAGTTCTAATGAGGTGGATGAAACTGGAGCTTATTATACAGAGTGAAGTAAGCCAGAAAGAAAACACCAATGCGGTATACTAACACATATATATGGAATATAGCAAGAGGATAACGATTAACGTGTATACGAGACAGCAGCAGACTCGAATATGTGGAGCAGTCTTTCAGACTCTGTGGGAGAGGGCGAGGGTGGGATAATTTGGGAGAATGGATTGAAACATGTATATTATCATATGTGAAATGAATCTGATGTGGTTGGCGGTTCCCCACCTCAACACTCTGTGGATTTAAGAGGCCGTTCCTTCCGGAAGTGTATAATTAGCTTGGGATACAACCTGCACACTGTATTTACTAATTAAGAAATGAGAAACCAGAACTATAAATTTGGCATAGAAATACAAGAAACTATTCTTAAGTAATCTTTTAAAACTTTGAACAGAGTTACAGACTTTACCATTTGTTATAAACTGATATATATAATTTAACCAGAACCATAAGAAAATTAGTATTGTTTGAATTCTGAAGCACTCTCAACATGTTGTAGCAATAATGGGGACTTTCTTGAGTTTTACACATTCATAACTAAATGGTCTGTGTATCAAAAAAAAAAAAAATGGGCCAAAGTTCTAAACAGACATTTCTCCAAAGAAGATATACAGATGGCTAACAAACACATGAAAAAATGCTCAACATCCCTCAAAATCAGAGAAATGCAAATCAAAACCACAATGAGATACCATTACACACCAGTCAGAATGGCTGCTATCCAAAAGTCTACCTGCAATAAATGCTGGAGAGGGTGTGGAGAGAAGGGAACCCTCTTACACTGTTGGTGGGAATGCAAACTAGTACAACCACTATGGAGAACACTGTGGAGATTCCTCAAAAAACTGGAAATAGAACTGCCATACGACCGAGCAATCGTACTCCTGGGCATACACACCGAAGAAACCAGAATGGAAAGAAACACATGTACTCCAATGTTCATTGCAGCACTGTTTATAATAACGAGGACATGGAAGCAACCTAGATGTCCACCTGCAGACGAATGGATAAGAATGTTTTGGTACATATACACAATGGTGTATTATACAGCCTTAAAAAAATACTTTTAAATTAGTTCTAATGAGGTAGATGAAACTGGAACCTACTATACAGAGTGAAGTAAGCCAGAGAAAAAAACACCAATACAGCATACTAATGCATATATATGGAATTTAGAAAGATGATAATGATAACCTTGTATATGAGACAGAAAAAGAGACACAGGTGTACAGAACTGTCTTTGGGACTCTGGGAGAGGACGAGGGTGGGATGATTTGGGAGAATGCCATTGAAACTTGTATATTATAATAGGTGAAGTGAATCGTCAGTCCAGGTTCAATGCATGAGACAGGATGCTCGGGACTGGTGCACTGGGATGACCCAGAGGGATGGGATGGGGAGGGAGGTGGGCGGGGGGTTCAAGATGGGGAACACATGTACACCCTGGGCGGATTCATGTCAATGTATGGTAAAACCAACTAATATAATATTGTAAAATAATTAGCCTCCAATAAAAAATGTAAAAAGATAAAGCCAGAGGCATTATACTTCTTCAATTCAAAATGCATTAGCAAGCTACAGTAATTAAAGCAACATGATACTGGCATAAACACAAGTATATAGACCAATGGCACAGAGTGGGGACCCCAAAGTACAAGCATAAACTATAAGCAGCTATTTGACAATGAAGTTAAGAATCCACAGTGGGAAAAGGAGAATGTCTTGGAGAAGAATATTATGAAACTGGATAACAAACTATATCAGATGAAATAAATTGTACCCTTCTCTTATTCCACAAACAAAGTCAGTTCAGAATGGATTAAATACTTCAGTATTATAATTGGAAGAAATAAATATTTGAAGAAAACAGAGGTAAAAATCTTCATGACACAAAAGAACAGGCAGCAAAATCAAAGTTAAACGAGTGAGATAACATCACAAAACACAACACAAATCGTAAACATGGTAAAAAAAAAAAAAAAACAGAATGAATGGGATAAATTATTTGCAAGGACACAATACAATAAATCTACAAGAAACCTTACAACTAAACAAAAAAGAATTAACAAGAAGATTCATAAATGAAGAAAGGACTTGAATAGACATTTCTCCAAGGAAGATATAAAATTTGTCAATGGTACATCAATATGTAGTCAATATCACTAATTATCAGGGAAATTCAATCAAAACCCACAGTGAGATATCACCTCACACCAATGAAAATGGGCTTATCAAAATAGTCAAGCTAACAAATGTTGGAACATATGTGGAGAAATCAGAACCTGTGTGAACTGCTGGGAGCAATTTAAAATAATGCAACCCCTAGGAAACACAAAACAGCAGTTCTTCAAAATACTGAAAAACATAATTACAATAAGGTTCAACTTTCCACTTCTGCTTCATTGACTTTGCCAAAGCCTTTGACTGTGTGGATCACAATAAAGTGTGGAAAATTCGGAAAAAGATGGGAATACCAGACCGCCTGACCTGCCTCTTGAGAAACTTGTATGCAGGTCAGGAAGCAACAGTTAGAACTGGACATGGAAAAACAGACTGGTTCCAAATAGGAAAAGGAGTACGTCAAGGTTGTATATTGTCACCCTGTTTATTTAACTTATATGCAGAGTACATCATGAGGAATGCTGGGCTGGAAGAAGCACAAGCTGGAATCAAGATTGCCGGGAGAAATATCAATAAACTCAGATATGCAGATTACACCACCCTTATGGCAGAAAGTAAAGAGGAACTCAAAGGCCTCTTGATGAAAGTGAAAGACGAGAGTGAAAAGGTTGGCTTGAAGCTCAACATTCAGAAAACAAAGATCATGGCATCTGGTCCCATCACTTCATGGGAAATAGATGCGGAAGCAGTGGAAACAGTGTCAGGCTCTATTTTTTTGGGCTCCAAAATCACTGCAGATGCTGATTGCAGCCATGAAATTAAAAGATGCTTACTCCTTGGAAGGAAAGTTATGACCAACCTTGATAGTATATTAAAAAGCAGAGACATTACTTTGCCAACACAGGTCCGTCTAGTCAAGGCTATGTTTTTCCTGTGGTCATGTATGGATGTGAGAGTTGGACTGTGAAGAAGGCTGATTGCCGAAGAATTGATGCTTTTGAACTGTGGTGTTGGAGAAGACTCTTGAGAGTCCCTTGGACTGCAAGGAGATCCAACCTGTCCATTCAAAAGGAGATCAATCCTGGGTGTTCATTGGAAGGACTGATGCTAAATCTGAAACTGCAATACTTTGGCCACCTCATGCGATGAGTTGACTCACTGGAAAAGACTCTGATGCTGGGAGGGATTGGGGATGGGAGGAGATGGGGACGACAGAGAATGAGATGGCTGGATGGCATCACCGACTCGATGGACATGAGTTTGAGTGAACTCCGGGAGTTGGTGATGGACAGGGAGGCCTGGCGTGCTGTGATTCATGGGGGTGCAAAGAGTGGGACACGACTGAGCGACTCAACTGAACTGAACTTCCACTTCTGAGTCTATGTCTTCAAATGCATTAATATCAAGAATGTAAATGGATATCTATACACCCATCTTTATTGTAGCATTGTTCACAATAGCCAAGGGATGAAAACAACCTGGTTTTTTTCTGAGTGCTTTTGTTAATTAATTTATTATTTTTATATACTTTTTCTTTTTTAAAATTTTATTTATTTTAATTGGAGGCTAATTACAATATTGTATTGGTTTTGCCATACATTGACATGAATTTGCCCCGGGTGTACATGTGTTCCCCATTTTGAACCCTTCTCCCACCTCCCTCCCCATACCATCCCTCTGGTTCATCCTAGTGCACAAGACACAAGAATCCTGTATCATGCATCGAACCTGGACTGGCAATTCGTTTCACATATGATAATATACATTTTTCAATGCCATTCTCCCAAATCATCCCACCCTCGCCCTCTTCCACAGGGTCTAAAAGACTGTTCTATACATCTGTAAACAACCTGTTTATGGAAAGAAGAAATGATAACAAAAATGTGACATATATACACAATGGAATATTACACAGTCTTTAAAAATAAGGAAATTCTTCCGCATGCAACACCTTGGATGAACCTGGATGGCATTAAACCAAGTGAAATAAGCCAGATATAGAAGGACAAATTCCTTATCACAACAGTCAGACTGATAGAAACAGACAATAGAATGGTGGTTACCAAAGACAAGGGCAAAGTTTTAGTTATGCAAGTTGAATAAGTTCCAGAGAGATTGCAAATCATGTGATTATTAACAAACTGTGTAGTGTAACTTCAAGTTTGTTAAGAGGGTGTGTCTCATGTTGTGTTCTTATTACAATAAAAAATGTATAAAATAAATAAATATCCTTAAAAATTATCTTCCTCAAAAAATAAAGTACCAAAATATAAAATGATATTCAGATGACAAGTTAGAAAAAGACAATCAGTGAGTGCTAAATGTCATTAAATAATCAAAACTGAAACAACAATAAGATGCCACTAAAAAGTCAAATCCAATATATTGACAATATTAACTGCTCACAAGGATGCAGAGCAACAGGAACTCTCATGCACTACCTACTGGGATACACATGAAAAACACTTTTGTGTCATTTTACACAACCTACCTAGTGTTCCTACAAAACCCAATGATAACACAACACGGTATTTACCCAAAGGAGCTGACAATTTACGTCTATGCAACAACCTGCACACAAATATTTATTGCAGCTTTAACTCATATTTTCCAATGATAAACCAAGATATTCTTCAGTATATGAAAAGGGGAATAAACTGTGCAATATCCACAACATTGGAATCAATCAAGATAGTCTTCAATATGTGAAAAGGTGAATAAACTGTGAAATATCCACAAGGGAATATTTTTGAACACAAAATCCCACTATCTAGCCATGAAAATACACAAAGTAATTTTTAATGCATGATACTGAAATTAAAAAATAGTTAATCTGAAAAAGTTACTTACTATGTGGTTCGAACTATGTAAAATTCTGTAAAAGACATAAAAAAAGACAGAGAGAGAGAAAATAAAGTGATCAGTGGTTGGCAGGGGTTGGAGAGAGGGAAAAGTTAATCTAAATAATAAAGCAGCCAGTTATTTTTACCAGTAAAAGGGAACAGGGATGAGTAACTGTGATGAATCACATATAAATCTGGTAAAGCAGAGGAGAGGAAATTTTCTTATTGTAAAGAGGAAGTTAGGAGAAGCTGTTTATAAACAAAAAGTCCACTGGAGAAAACTGGGAGCTTGAACTACAGTGACTTTCTTTACCTGAGTTGTCACAGTCTCTTGTGGCCAACGTATTGTCAGTCAAAGAGAAGATCTTTCTTCCTTCTGATGATGACACGAGTTTCACACCCTTCTCAAGTTGCAAGCGCATCTCTATCAGTTGGGATCCTTACTGACTGAATGTGCCAGAGACCTCCCCCTTTTGATTTATTGATACCATTTTAATGAGGTTTCCCTTCATTAACTATCACATGCAAGATGAGTAGGCAGAACACAGATTATTTAAGGCACTGAAAGTACTGTACTATTCTGTAACAATGGGCTCCCCTTATGGCTCAGCTGATAAATAATCTGCCTGCAATGCGGGAGACCAGGGTTCGATCCCTGGGTTGGAAGATCCCCTGGAGAAGGGAATGGCTACCCGCTCCAATATTCCGGCCTTGAAAATTCCACTGATTGTATGGTCCATGGGGTTGCAAAGAGTCAGACACGACTGAGCAACTTTCACTTCACTGTAATAATAAATACCTGTCATTTTACATAGATCAAAACCCATAGAATGTACTACACTAACAGTGAGAACAAACATAACCCATAGACTTTGGATTATTATGATGTGTCAGGTTCAATGATTCCAAGAAATGTACCAGTTTAGTTCAGGGTGTTGATAGAGGGGAAGATTGTATGTGTGAGGAGTGGAAAGGTGGATGGTATGGACAATTGTTGTATTTTCTATTCAAACTTGCTATGAACATAAAATGGTTCATAAAAAAAGAAAGTATACTTTTAAAAGTTATGTTTACACCAAAAACTAAAAAATAAAATGTTAAGGTGAACATCATTAAAATTATATGAGTCTTCTGTGGAAGAGATCTAATTATGACAATGAAATTACTAGCTACAGACTGAGAGGTATTATTTATAAAAACACATATCTGACAAAATGATTCATATCCAACATGTACAAAGAACACTGAAGTCCAACAATAAGAACACAAGCTATCTGACTTTTTTAAAATGGGCAATGATCTGAACAGATATCTCACTAAAGAAGATATACTGATGGAAAACAAGTATGCAAAAAGATTCTCAACATCATATGTCATTAGGGAATTGCAAATAAAATGATGAGATACCATAAGCACACTTTACAAGTTGACTACATTGAAAACACTAACCATATCAAAATTTGGTGAAGATGTTGAGAACATGGGAAAAATCATTCACTACAGTGGGAATACAAATTGGTACAGTCACTCTGAAGATAGTTTGGCCCTTTCTTACAAAGTTAAACATAGATTTACCATGTGACCCAGCAATGTATCACCCAAATGACTTAAAAACTTAGGTCTATATGAAAAATATACTAGACGTTGTTCAGTAGATGACTGGATAAAGTAAATGTGAATCACCCATGCCTTGGAATATTATTCAGTAATAAAGATAAATGAACTATCAAACCACAAAAATCATGAAGAAACCATAAATGCCTATTTCTAAATGAAAGAAACCAATCTGAAAGTCAAGATAATATATGAATCAAACTGTATTATATAGCACAGAGAAACCCATGGGTCCAGTAAAAAGATCAGTGGTTGGCAGGGGTTAGAAGAAAATAAGGGCATAATTAAGAGGAGTACAGGGAATATTTAGGATAGTGAATTATTCTATGATGTAAAGTTGGTTAAATGTCATATGTTTCTGTGCAACACCAAGAGTAAATGGAAATGTAAATTATGGAATTTAGGTTATAATAATGTATCAATATAAATTCATAAAAAATATAACTTCATAGATCATTTTAAAACATATATAACTTTATTCAAGATATTAATAATAGGGGTTACTGGGGGTGTTACAAAGGAACTTACTGTACTTTTCATTTTTGTTTAAAATTGATCTCTAAAAACGTTACAGTATTGGTTACCTTTAGAGTGAAGCAGGAACAGGTAGGAAGGTAGTCAGAAATAGATTGAATTACAGTTAGCGTTTTAATTCTTAAGATGGTTGGCAAGTTTGCAAGTATTTATGATATTATTTAAAGAAATATAAAAACAAAAGTATAAAATGGAAAACAGTAAAATAATTTGGGCATAGGTAAATTCTACAGATGAATGTTATACAATTGATTTCTCTCTTAGCTCTGCATTCATGTTGACTTTCTCCAACTGTTGATGGTCAGAAGTTCCAGATATGTACCCTCAAACTCTTTTAGGGAAAAAACTGATTTGGGCGGGGGAACTTAATACTCCAAACAAAAGTAATGACTGCATCTCATTTGCTGTAAGATCCCCAACACAAACAACAGCCTGGGGGAAATATTTCCAAACAAGCTGGTGACAATCATATTCCAAGCTTTGTGAAACAATATCACTTAAAGCTTGTATAGTGAAAAATTGAGAAGTTGTATTGATATTTTCTCAGAGGAAATTCAAGATTCAGTTATTCAAGAAAGAAAATAGACTTGTCAGGTACAAACAATTAGAGCCCACTAAAGAAAATTTTAGTTTAGTAAATAATAAAGTATTTACTTTAGTAAATACATCAGTAGTCTTGCCTTGAGAACCCCATGAAGAGTATGAAAAGGCAAAATGATAGGATACTGAAAGAGGAACTCCTCAGGTCGGTAGGTACCCAATATACTACAGGAGATGAGTGGAGAAATAACTCCAGAAACAATGAAGAGATGGAGCCAAAGCAAAAACAATACCCAGTTGTGGATGTGACTGGTGATAAAAGCAAGGTCCAGTGCTGTAAGAGCAATATTGCATAGGAACCTGGAATGTTAGGTCCGTGAATCAAGGCAAATTGGAAACGGTCAAACAGGAGATGGTAAGAGTGAACGTCGACATTCTAGGAATCAGTGAACTGAAATGGACTGGAATGGGTGAATTTAACTCAGATGACCATTATATCTACTACTGTGGGTAGGAACCCCTTAGAAGAAACGGAGTAGCCATCATGGTAAACAAAAGAATATGAAATGCAGTGCTTGGAGGCAATCTCAAAAATGACAGAATGATATCTGTTCGTTTCCAAGCAAACCATTCAATATCACGGTGATTCAAGCCTATGACCCAACCAGTAAAACTGAAGAAGCTGAAGTTGAATGGTTCTATGAAGACCTACAATACTTTTCAGAACTAACACCCAAAAAAGATGTCCTTTTCATTATAGGGAACTGGAATGCAAAAGTAGGAAATCAAGAAACACCTGGAGTAAGGGCAAATTTGGCCTTGGAATATGGAATGAAGCAGGGCAAAGGCTAATAGAGTTTTGCCAAGAGAAAGCACTGGTCATAGCAAACACCCTCTTCTAACAACACGCGAGAAGACTACACATGGACATCACCAGATGGTCAACACCAACATCAGATTGATTATATTCTTTGCAGCCAAAGATGGAGAAGTTCTATACAGTCAGCAAAAACAAGACCGGGAGCTGACTGTGGCTCAGATCATGAACTCCTTATTGCCAAATTCAGACTTAAATTGCAGAAAGTAGGGAAAACCACTAGACCATTCAGTTATGACCTAAATCAAATCCCTTATGATTATGCAGTGGAAGAGAGAAATAGATTTAAGGGACTATATCTGATAGATTAGAGTACCTGTTGAATTATGGACGTAGGTATGTGAATGGTACAGGAGACAGGGATCAAGACCTAACCCATGGAAAGAAATGCAAACAGCAAAATGGCTGTCTGAGGAGGCCTTACAAATAGCTGTGAAAAGAAGAGAAGTGAAAAGCAAAGGAGAAAAGGAAAGATATACCCATTTGAATGTAGAGTTCCAAAGAAAAGGAAAGAGAGATAAGAAAGCCATCCTCAGCGATCAATGCAAAGAAATAGAGGAAAATAACAGAATAGGAAAGACTAGAGATCTCTTCAAGAAAATTAGAGATATCAAGGGAACATTTCATGTAAAGATGGGCTCGATAAAGGACAGAAACGGTATGAACCTAACAGAAGCAGAAGATATTAAGAATACACAGAAGAACTGTACAATAAAGATCTTCATGACCCAGATATTCATGATGGTATGATCACTCACCTAGAGCCAGATATCCTGGATTGTGAAGTCAAGTGGGCCTTAGAAAGCATCACTATGAACAAAGCTAGTGGAGATGATGGAATTCCAGTTGCGCTATTTCAAATCCTGAAAGATGATGCTGTGAAAGTGCTGCACTCAATATGCCAGAAAATTTGGGGAACTCAGCAGTGGCCACAGGACTGAAAAAGGTCAGTTTTCATTCCAATCCCAAAGAATGCTCAAACTATTGCACAATTGCCCTAATCTAACATGCTAGTAAAGTAATGCTCAAAATTCTCCAAGCCAGGCTACAACAGTATATGAACCATGTACTTCCAGATGTTCAAGCTTGTTTTAGGAAAGGCAGAGGAACCAGAGATCAAAATGTCAACATCCACTGTAGCATTGAAAAAGCAAGAGAGTTCAGAAAAAAATCTATTTCTGCTTTACTGACTATGCAAAAGCCTTTGACGGTGTGGATCCCAGTAAACTGTGGGAAATTCTTAAAAAGATGGGAATACCAGACCACCTGACCTGCCTCTTGAGAAACCTGTATGCAGGTCAGGAAGCAACAGTTAGAACTGGACATGGAACAACAGACTGGTCCCAAATAGGAAAAGGAGTATGTCAATGCTGTATATTGTCATCTTGCTTATTTAACTTATATGCAGAGTACATCATGAGAAATGCTGGGCTGGAAGAAGCACAAACTGGAATCAAGATTGTTGGGAGAAATACCAATAACCTCAGATATGCAGATGACACTAACCTTATGGCAGAAAGTAAAGAAGAACTAAAAAGCCTCTTGATGAAAGTGAAAGAGGAGAGTGAAAATGTTGGCTTGAAGCTCAACATTAAGAAAATGAAGATCATGGCATCTGGTCCCGTCACTTCATGGGAAATCGATGGTGAAACAATGGAAACAGTGGCTGACTTTATTTTTCTGGGCTCCAAAATCACTGCGGATGCTGATTGCAGCCATGGAATTAAAAGACGCTTACTACTTGGAAGGAAAGCTATGACCAAACTAGAGAGCATATTAAAAAGCAGAGATATTACTTTGCCAACAAAGGTCCTTCTAGTCAAGTCTATGGTTTTTCCAGTGGTCATGTATGGATGTGAGAGTTGGACTGTGAAGAAAGCTGAGCACTGAAGAATTGATGCTTTTGAACTGTAGTGCTGGAGAAGACTCTTGAGAGTCCCTTGGATGGCAAGGAGATCCAACCAGTCCATCATAAAGGAGACCAGTCCTGGGTGTTTATTGGAAGGACTGATGCTAAAGCTGAAACTCCAATACTTTGGCCACCTCATGCGATGAGTTGACTCATTGGAAAAGACCCTGAGGTTGGGAGGGATTGGGGGCAGGAGGAGAAGGGGACACAGTGGATGAGGTGGCTGGATGGCATCACCGACTCGATGGACATGAGTTTGAGTGAACTCCGGGAGTTGGTGATGGACAGGGGGCCTGGCATGCTGTGATTCATGGGGTCGCAAAGAGTCGGACACGACTGAGCGACTGAAATGAACTCCACTGAACTGAAAGTAGTTTTTACACCTTTATTTTTAATTGAACACAGTACATATAGTCTTTCTTTAAGCATAGTTAATGTACAATATTATGTGTTCGGTTCAGTTCATTTCAGTCACTCAGTCGTGTCTGACTCTTTGCGACCTCATAAATTGTAGCACACCAGGTTTCCCTATCCATCACCAACTCCTGGAGTTTACTCACATCCATGTCTATTGAGTCGGTGATGCCATCCAACCATCTCATCCTCTGTTGTCCCCTTATCATCTGTCGTCCCCTTCTCCTCCCACCTTCAGTCTTTCTAAGTATCAGGGTCTTTTCCAATAAGTCAGCTCTTTGCATCGTTGGCCACAGTATTGGAGTTTCGTTTCCAACATCAGTCCTTCCAATGAATATTCAGTACTGATCTCCTTTAGGATGGAGTGGATGGATATCCTTGCAGTCCAAGTGACTCTCAAGAGTCTTTTCCAACACCACAGTTCAAAAGCATTAATCCTTCAGCACTCAGGTTTCTCTATACTCCAACTCTCACATTCATTTCAGACACAACATAGTGATTCACAGGGTTTAAAGATTATACTCCTTATAGTTATCATAAAATATTGACTATATTCCCTATGTAGTACAATGTATTCTTCTAGCTTATTTATCTTATACATAATAGTTGGTATCTCAGTCCTCTACTCTTTTCTTGCCCCTAACTCCTTCTCTCCCCCATTGCCAACCAGTAATTTGTTCTTTATATTTGTGAGTACATTTCTTTTTTGTTGCATTCATTATTATCTTGTTTTGTTGTTTAGATTCCATATATAAGTGATATCATACAGCATTTTTCTTTCTCTGTATGACTTATTTCACTTAGCATAATATCTTTCCATACCATTCATTCATTGCTGTAAATGACAAATTTTATTCTTTTTATGACTGTAGTATATTGATAGGGAATATCTGCAACCCATATCATAGAACTTATGTTTTCAAGCACTATAGTGCTTTCCCTGGATTGTAGTTACCACCACCACAAACAACAAAATTATAAGGGCTAGAAAATTTTGCTTCCTGATGTAGGGGTGGGTAATTAGGGCACTAGTGGGAGCATAGTAGTTTCTTGGTGGCCCACTTTCTCTCCTACCAGTAACATAGTTTCTTTTCCCTGTTTTCCACTACTCTTTTTCCTCTTCTTCCCTGATATCTTTTTTTTTTTTTTTTTAGACCAAGGAAAATATAATAACTACAAATCCTTGTATGATCTGGTTCCTGAGTACAAGGTGGATTAACTTGCTGCTCTTAATAGGCTAAATGGATAAACCAAACACTGAGGTTTTTACATTTGGGATTAATTTGATTGAAAAGAAACTTTAGGAAATAAACTCTCTATGATACTAAAAACTTACATCATTAAGTCTGAAAATGATCCCCCTGGAATACAGAGAGGAACTATTGTTCCCTTGTGTGTGTATTTTTTTTTTCAGTATTATTTAAGAAAGTTGGTAACAGAAAAGGACAGGCAGATAATACTAATCCAGAGACTCTTCTAACAGTTAAGTGATAAATTATATTTGTTTTCTTCCTTCTTTTTGGCTATGTAAAATTAGAGCATATTTGTCTACCTACTCTACATGATAGATAGATGATGCTTATAAGTTAATAATTCTAATGTGACTTTGTAACCAACATAATGTAAAAACAATGAGGTAAATGTATCCTTTTATGGAGTGATAGGAAATTATCAAGCTAAAAGCTCTTACTGAACATCTACAGTGTACAAAGCATTGTGTTGGAACTGTGGAGAATGATATTAAAAGAGCATGTAGTTTTCCGATATTCTCATTCCAGGAAGAAAGCTAAAGTAAACATACACATTCTTATTATAAGCAACAAAATTAACACTATAAGAAAAATTAAAGCCTTTAGAGAGCAAAAGAGTGAATTTCCTTTCTTACAGGAAATCTCTGAAGGCCAGCTAGAGGATATTTCTCAGAAATTTCGTTTGAAATTCCCAGAAGGTTGAAACAGCTAGAAATGGAAAGACACTCCAGGAAGAAAGAAGAGAGCAAGCTGAGTTTGGATATTCTATATCTATTTAGTTTTCATCTTTGGCTGCTATATTATTTACATTATAGAGATTTCACATGACGTATCTGCTAATTTTTACATGCTCACATTGCATCATGAATACACCCTGATTATATAAAGGCTTTGATATAGTTCTCTTGAGAATTATAGTCCCCATTTTCTAGGTCATGAAGTATTGTAGATTACAAAATAGGTTAAAATCCCCTCTTTCAAGATGCAAGGGGAATCACTGAAATGTACTGATGCCTGAGGACACAGTATGTTTCAAATAAATTAGTGACTAAAGTAGTTTGAATTGTTTGGAACTTAATTGCACAAAAATGGACTTTATGTCTGTAGATCCGAGTGGAGACATTTAATGTCTTTCTGAAACTACTGATTAAATACTTGATGAGGACACATGATTATTAACAAGTTAATGATCATACATGTTTATGATTCTCCCGTTACCTTAAATATACAAGTCCAAATGTGAAAAGAGAGATAAGCTTGTCCTGGAAAATAATAGGAAAATAAGTTTGACAACATACATCTCAGAACTACAATACTCAAAGGAGTGACCAATGTAAGGGAATATTGACATGAAATAGACCTTTACATCACCTTGTTTCCAATGATTAGCATATTTCCAAGTGTTAAATATGTTATGGTACATCACTCTTTAAAATTAGTGAAGGAAAGGAGGAGCTTATTGTAATGATTAATATATCAAGACTCAATTTACTTATAGTTTAAGATTATTCAAGTTGAAAGAGATTTTTTAGTACTTGAAAACCCAAATTGAGTAACTTTATTAGACCTATTCTGAAGAGTTTTTTTTTTTTTTCAGGAATAAGGGTTATTTCATCTCTGTTGAAGAGAAGAAAGTTCACCATGAAAGAGAAAAATATTTTGAAAGGAAATCTTGTCCCTAGCTAGTCTGTCATAATCTGCACTTTGGCTGTTCACAACTTTCAAGACATGTATTGAAGGTTGGATGGATTGAGGAGAGGCACAATGGAATAAGTAAGTCTTCCAGATTATATTTAAATGCATTACATTTCATTTTATACTTATACTTGCATATAGTGCCACTTGCCAGCATAACCGTAATAAGAAAAAACTAAAGAAAAAAGGTGTTCTTGGAAATGACCCCATGATAGTATTTCTTTAAAAATGTGAAAACAGAAATCTTCATCCAAAGAAGGGATATTTTAAGCTGAATAATTATTTGCCAGGACAGAAACAAACTGAATGAAGAAGTCAGTTGTTATTTATTATGATTCTTTTGGAAAATTACATTACCCTCCCTCTTCTGCTTTCCTCCTCTTCCAGCAATGTGAGGCTTTCAGGTACCTGAGAATACAATCTCCTGGGAATATAACCATGAACATGTTCTAGACCAACTGCCAGGTAACATCCTCTAATAAAAGAAAACCACCTCAGGTATCACAGGCTTAGGTAAAAGCTTTAATTTTTAAAACATAAGCTATTAATTAATAAATTCTCTTTCAAATTTCTCTTTCAAAATTCTCTTTCGAATAGCCAAAGCAATCTTGAGAAAGAAGAATGGGACTGGGGGAATCAACCTGCTGGACTTCAGGTTCTGATACAAAGACACAGTCATCAAGACAGTATATTACTGGCATAAAGACAGAAATATAGATCAATGGAACAAAATAGAAATCCCAGAGATAAATCCACACACTTATGGACACCTTATCTTTGACAAAGGAGGCAAGAATATAAAATGGAGAAAAGACAATCTCTTTAACAAGTGGTGCTGGGAAAACTGGTCAACCATTTGTAAAAGAATGAAAAAAGAGCAATCCTTAACACCATACACAAAAATAAACTCAAAATGGATTAAAGGTCTAAATGTAAGACCAGAAACTATAAAACTCCTAGAGAAGAACATAGGCAAAACACTCTCCGACATAAATCACAGCAGGATTCTTCAAGACCCACCTCCCAGAATATTGGAAATAAAAGCAAAGATAAACAAATGGGACCTAATTAAAATTAAAAGTTTCTGCACAGCGAAGGAAACTATAAGCAAGGTGGAAAGTCAGCCTTCAGAATGGGAGAAAATAATAGCAAATGAAGCAACTGACAAAGAATTAATCTCAAAAATATACAAGCAACACTTGCAACTCAATTCCAGAAAAATAAATGAACCAATCAAAAAATGGGCCAAAGAACTAAACAGACATTTCTCCAAAGAAGACATAAAGATGGCTAACAAACACATGAAAAGATGCTCAACATCACTCATAATCAGAGAAATGCAAATCAAAACCACAATGAGGTACCATTTCATGCCAGTCAGAATGGCTGCTATCCCGAAGTCTACATGTAATAAATGCTGGAGAGGGTGTGGAGGAAAGGGAACCCTCTTACACTGTTGGTGGGAATGCAAAGTAGTACAGCCACTATGGAGAACAGTGTGGAGATTCCTTAAAAAACTGGAAATAGAACTGCCATACGACCCAGCCATTGCACTCCTGGGCATTCACACCGAGGAAACCAGAATTGAAAGAGACACATGTACTCCAATGTTCATCGCAGCACTGTTTATAATAGCCAGGTCATGAAAGTAACCTAGATATCCATCTGCAGACGAATGGATAACAGAGCTGTGGTACTTATACACAATGGTGTATTACTCAGCAATTAAAAAGAATACATTTGAATCAGCATTAATGAGGTGGATAAAACTGGAGCCCATTATAGAGAGTGAAGTAAGCCAGAAAGAAAAACACCAGTACAGTATACTAACACATATATATGGAATTTAGAAAGACAGTAACGATAACCCTGTTTATGAGACAACTAATCTTCAAATGTATAGACATAAAGTTGTTTCTATTGTTTATATTCTTAATGCTTCTATAAATAATTCCAATTTTGAGAATTGTTTATTTGCAAGATTTTTCTTGTTGATTATCGTTACCTGATGTTTCCCTTTTTAGAGAAGCTTTTTAAGGCATCTTTGACTCTGTTGAGCCTCCCAATTTTATCTTTATTTTTATTGCATTGATACTTGATATGTATTAGATGCTTTCTGTTCTTTATGATTATGCTGCTTGTTTTGCTAGTTTCTTAAACTGGCTGTATACTTGCATACTCATTGCTTTTCCTTTTTATGTAAAGTCTATTACATTTAAGGCCTCAGTGGATAATGTTTTCCATATTCCATAGATTTTAACACTTTGTATTTTTGTTATCTTTATGTTATGATATTGTTTTTAAATGCCATTTACTCAGTGAGTGATATAAACACATTCTATATTTCAGTTAATTAAAATAAAAAACAAACAAAAATTCTCTTTAATTTAGAAATCTAACTTCAGGAAGTCATTTAGAAATTTAACTTCAGGAAGTCATTTAGAAACCTAACTTCAGGAAGTCATTTTGAAATGTAACTTCAGGAAATATGAGTGCTTAAAATGTACTTTTTCTGGGCTGGAGAATGAAAAAATAGTAATGGGCAATTTTGAAATATTATCAAATAGCAGAAATCATTCACTCTGTTCATCATATACAATAAGGACTAAATATAAACGTGCTTGGAGGTTGCAACAGATTATTTAAAGTAATATGTCTTTTCTCTTTTCAAACTAGGGTATCTAGAAGAGAGTTTGTGCTACTTTTAAAATCAGATCAGATCAGTCGCTCAGTCGTGTCCGACTCTCCGCGACCCCATGAATCACAGCACGCCAGGCCTCCCTGTCCATCACCAACTCCCGGAGCTCACTCAAACTCATGTCCACAGAGTCGGTGATGCCATCCAGCCATCTCATTCTCCGTCGTCCCCTTCTCCTCCAGCCCCCAACCTTTCCCAGCATCAGAGACTTTTCCAGTGAGTCAACTCGTCGCATGAGGTGGCCAAAGTATTGCAGCTTCAGTCTCAACATCAGTCCCTCCAATGAACATCCAGGATTGATCTCATTTAGAATGGACTGGTTGGATCTCCTTGCAGTATAAGGGACTCTCAAGAGTCTTCTCCAACACCACAGTTCAAAAGCATCGATTCTTCGGCGATCAGCTTTCTTCACAGTCCAACTCTCACATCCATACATGACCACGGGAAAAACCATTGCCTTGACTAGACGGACCTTGGTTGGCAAAGCAATGTCTCTGCTTTTTAATATACTATCCAGGTTGGTCATAACTTTCCTTCCAAGGAGAAAGCGTCTTTTAATTTCATGGCTGCAATCAGCATCTTCAGTGATTTTGGAGCCCAAAAAAATAAAGTCTGACACTGTTTCCACTGTTTTTCCATCTATTTCCCATGAAGTGATGGGACCAGATGCCATGATCTTTGTTTTCTGAAAGTTGAGCTTCAAGCCAACCTTTTCACTCTCCTCTTTCACTTTCATCAAGAGGCTTTTGAGTTCCTCTTCACTTTCTGCCATAAGGGTAGTGTCATCTGCATATCTGAGGTTATTGATATTTCTCCCAGCAATCTTGATTCCAGCTTGTGCTTCTTCCAGCCCAGCGTTCCTCATGATGTACTCTGCATATAAGTTAAATAAGCAAGGTGACAATATACAACCTTGACGTACACCTTTTCCTATTTGGAACCAGTCTGTTGTTCCATGTCCAGTTCTAACTGTTGCTTCCTGACCTGCATACAGGTTTCTCAAGAGGCAGGTCAGGTGGTCTGGGATTCCAATCTCTTTCAGAATGTTCCACAGTTTATTGTGATCCACACAGTCAAAGGCCTTGGCATAGTCAATGAAGCAGAAATAGATGTTTTTCTGAAACTCTCTTGCTTTCTCCATGATCCAGCGGATGTTGGCAATTTGATCTCTGGTGCCTCTGCCTTTTCTAAAACCTGCTTGAACATCTGGGAGTTCACGGTTTACATACTGCTGAAGCCTGGCTTGGAGAATTTTGAGCATGACTTTACTAGTGTGTGAGATGAGTGCAATTGTGCGGTACTTTGAGCATTCTTTGGCATTGCCTTTCTTTGGGATTGGAATGAAGACTGACCTCTTCCAGTCCTGTGGCCACTGCTGAGTTTTCCAAATCTGCTGGCATATTGAGTTCAGCACTTTCACAGCATCATCTTTCAAGACTTGAAATAGCTCAACTGGAATTCCATCACCTTCACTAGCTTTGCTAGTAGTGATGCTTTCTAAGGCCCACTTGAGTTCACATTCCAAGATGTCTGGCTCTAGGTCAGTGATCACGTTATCGTGACTATCTTGGTCGTGAAGATCTTTTTTGTACAGTTCTTCTGTGTATTCCTGCCACCTCTTCTTAATATCTTCTGCTTCTGTTAGGTCCATACCATTTCTGTCCTTTATCGAGCCCATCTTTGCATGAAATGTTCAATAAATGGAAAAAGTATAACTTTTTGTGTGAACAAGATATTCTTTAAGGTGCTAAGGACTTTATGACTTTATGTCATAAACCACCAAGGACAGTCAAAAATACCCTAATACCCTAGTGATGTGCAGTACTTGGGATTTTGAATATACTGAATATGGCCAAAAACTGACAAAGGGAATAACAAAATGAAACTGAACAATAATGTGACTGAGTTCATTCTACTTGGGTTATCACAGGATCCTGTTAGGAAGAAAATAGTGTTTGTCACTTTGTTGATTTTATATCTGGGGACATTACTGGATAACTTCCTGATTATTTCCACCATCAAGACCAGCAGGACACTTGAGAATCCAATGTATTTCTTCCTTTTCCACTTATCTTTATATGATACCTTCCTCTCAACTTCCATAGCCCCTAGAGTGATTGCCAATGCCCTTAGGGGAAAGAGCACAATCTCTTTCAATGAATGCATGACCCCAGTCTTTGCATCACAGTGTTTGGTTGCCTAGAGATTTTCATCCTTATTCTCAAGGCTGTTGACCAGTATGTGGCCATCTCCAAGCCCCTTTGATACATGACACTCATAAGCCATCGAGTTTGTGGTGTGTTGTTGGCTGTGGCCTGGGTGGGGTCTTGTGTTCATTCTTCAGCTCAGATTCTTCTAGCCTTGAGTCTGCCTTTCTGTGGTCCCAATGTGATAGATCACTGTTTTTGTGACTTGCAGCCTTTGTTGAAACTTGCCTGTACAGACACTTATGCGACCAACCTACTCTTGGTGTCCAACAATGGGGCCATCTGTACAGTGAGTTTTCTCATGCTGATGTTCTCCTATGCTATCATCTTGCATTCTCTGAGAAACCACAGTGCTGAAGGAAGAAAGAAACCCCTCTTCACCTGCATCTCCCACATAATCATGGTCATCTTGTTCTTTGGTCCTTGTGAAACGTTGTTGCTGAACCACGGAAAAGACGTCAGGATTCTTGGTCTCCGGAGGCATCAGAAGGGGACAGAAAGAATACCCCCTTTCTAGTGTTAGCCATGGAGTTATATACTCTCTAATTAGTTATTACAGTGAATCTAAAGAATGTCTAGAGGTTGTAAGACCTCACAAGACCTACTTCCATAATTTACACCTTAAGACAACACGATTAGTCAGAAGGTTTTTTCGAGACTGTCCTCAAGCAGGATACATTATTGTTTTATAATCCTAAGGAATGTAGAGGGACAAAAAAGTCTGTCATTTCTTCCTCCTTGAGAATTCCAGACCTCTCTCTCCTTGGGGACCCCTAGACTTCTTATCAACCTGCCTAGGAAATGGCTCTCTCCTTTCCCCCTTTTCTTTTAGGAGAATTATGTTGCCAAGGGAAAGGGGCATCGTTTTCATTCCATAACTACTTCCTGCTGTTTAGGGGCGTGGTCCCCAAATTGTTGAGGCAACATGTTCTCTTAACCCTCATACTGAGGGTCTATGATCCAGGTATCCCCAGTAATAGTTGGAGGAGGCTGTGGCACTCGTAGGAGCTTGGACAACCATTTGTAACTTAAAAGCTTTTAGACAGAAAACCCCATTACACAGTTACAAAGGCAAAATAGTCATTAAACCCAGTTAAAATCAAAATGAAAAGTCGCATTATGTCCATGGTTACATCAGTCCATCTTAAGATTGTTAGATGTCATCAATTTAAGAAGAGATAGGACATGCGATTGTTGTTGAAGGTATTTGTAGACTTGGAGAAAGTCTTTTCCTTGAAGTGGAGATGTCCACCACCGGAAGCCTTCTATTGATGAAGAGGGGAGTGCTCCACAGACCCAGCAGTTAGACTGATTGTGAAATGCTGCATAGGAGTGAGCCCAGGACAGTAAGGCATTGTCTTGAGGATCAAACGGCAGACTCAGGATTTTTGGAGTCAGCAGAAGTAGGCTCACATATATTATCAGGCCCATCTGAAAAGTACCAAGTCTGAGCATAGAAAATAAAGACAAAAAATGAAGTCACTTAGTTCTGGTTAGGGTGCCACATCTTAACTCGAGTGTGATGTACCCACGAATCAGTTCCTGGCACTTTGACAGCTATGGGAGAAGAAAGAATAACCTTGTAAGGACCTTCCCAGAGGGGCTCAAGGGATGGGCCCCCAGACCCCAGTGTTTTTATGAGGACCTCGGTTCCTGGCTCAAATAGAGGCTTGCTTGACTCAGAGGCTGGGTCAGGAGTTGTCTCCCGGAGTTCTGCTAATGCCTATTGAAAGGCTGAAAGTTGAGTTACATAACTAATTAATTCCAAGGCTTCAGGGTGTATAACAATGTCTATGTGTAAGAAAGACCTTCCATAAATACATTCAAAGGGGAAGAGTTCCACCTTTTGGGGGAAGTTCGAGCCCTCATTAAAGATATGGGTAGGACTTTAATCCAATTGTCCTGCGTCTCTTGAGTTAATTTGCACAGACGTCTTTTGATAATGTCATTAGCCTTTTCAACCTTTCCTGAGGATTGGAGTCTCCAGGAACAGTGTAAGTGATATTCTATTCCTAGAGCTTTAGATACCCCCTGAGTTACAGCAGCTTTAAAGGCAGAGCCTTTGTCACTCTGAAGGCTCCGTGGCAGCCCAAACCTGGGGATAATTTCATGGATTAAAATCTTTATAACTTCCTTAGCCTGTTCACTACAACAGGGAAAAGCCTCAATTCATCCAGTAAAAGTATCCACCCAAAATTGTAACCAAGAATACCCATTAGCTTTTGGCATATGAGTAAAATAAACTTCCCAGTCCTCTCCAGGATACATTCCACTTCGTTGTAATCCAGATTTTGCTAGCTTTTCAGTCTTTGGATTATTTTTCTGACAAACCTCACACCTTTTGACAATATTCTTTAAAGTTGTCATTACATTTTTACCTTCAAACAAACTAGAAGCCATATGGTAAGTACTCTCTGCACCCAAATGAAAACTCTGGTATAAACCCTTAAGCGTTTTCCATTGAGTATTTTCAGGAATTATTAATCATCCATCTTCAGACTGTAGCCATCTTTTATGAGTAATCTTTGCTCCTCTTTTCTCATATCTTTCTAAGTCTTCCTCAGTATACTGTGGTTTTTCCTGTTCCACAGGACCTTTCCAAATCAAAGGCATCTGTAGTGAAGGGGTTTCATAATGCCACTTTTCTGGTTTGACAGTCAGCCAGCTGATTACCTTCAGCTACTTTACTCCCATCCCTGCTGTGCCCTTTGCAATGCATAACAGGTACTTCTTTAGGACAATATATTGCAGTTAAAAGTCTCTCGATCTCTCTGAAATGTTTAATAG
Organism: Moschus berezovskii; assembly: GCF_049115385.1. Taxonomy (NCBI): domain Eukaryota; kingdom Metazoa; phylum Chordata; class Mammalia; order Artiodactyla; family Moschidae; genus Moschus; species Moschus berezovskii. The sequence goes on along the minus strand of NC_142485.1, from coordinate 45,363,310 downwards.
GTTCTCTTGTTGCTGTTTTAAACAGTCTTTCTTTCCATATTGCAGCATGAGCATGTAAAGTCAAATAAGCATACTTAGAATCGGTGTAGATATTTACCTGCTGCCCTTTGCTTAACTCTAGAGCTCGGGTCAGAGCCACAAGCTCTGCTGACTGAGCACTGGTTCCCTGGGGGAGAGATTTTGCTTCTAAAACCTGTTCAGCAGTCACCACGGCATATCCTGATTTATGCTTCCCATCTCGAACAAAAGAACTGCCATCTGTAAATATTTCCTTGTCAGGATTGTCTAATGGGGTATCCATTAGATCTTCTCGAGCTGCATAGTTTAAAGTTAGAAATTGGGAACAATTGTGATCAGGTGTTTTATTTTCCTTCTCAGGAAGGAAAGTGGAAGGATTTAAATTTCCACGAACTTTAAGCTTAGTTACTGGTCTTTCTAACAACAATGACTGTTATTTAAGAAGCCTACTGTCTGTCATCCAAATATTAACGTTAGAATTTAAGATTCCACTCACATCATCAGAAGTCAGTACAGTAAGATTTCGTCCATAAATTATTTTTAAAGCTTCAGGTGCTAATAACGCTGCTGCTCCAATTACTCTTAGGCAGTGGGGGCACCCACGTGAAATTACATCTAGTTCTCTGCTTAGATAAGCAATAGGCTGCTGGGGAGGCCCTGGGGTTGTATCAAAACTCCCAAGGCCATACCTTTTCTTTCAGTGGCAAACAAGTTAAATTCCGACCCTGTGGGCAAGCTCAGAGCCTGAGCTTGAAGGAGAGCAGTCTGAAGAACCTTAAAAGCCTTTTGAGTTTCTGGAGACCAAGCCAGTTTGTCTGTTTGGGCCTGCTGAGTTCCAGCTATAAGTTTATATAAAGGTCGGGCAGGTTCCTCAAAACCCGGAATAGAAATGCGACAGTAACCAGTGATTTCCAAAAATCCTCTCAATTGTCTTAAAGTCACAGGTAGGGGATGATTTAGTATAGGTTTAACTATCTTGGGGCCTATGGCCCTAGTCCCTTCTGATATGATTAGGCCCAGATATCTAACAGATTGTTGACAAAGCTGAGCCTTTTCTCTTGATGCCTTGTAACCGCAGCCTGCCAGAAACTTTAAGAAATCTGAGACTCATGAACAAGCTTCCTCTGTCTCAGCACAGGGCAAAATATCTACATATTGTAACACCACTGCTTTGGAACTATTAAAGTTATGTAGATCTTGTGACAAACTTGGTCCAAACAAGTGCGGACTGTCCCGAAATCCCTGGAGCAAAACTGTCCAAATTAACTGAGAAGCTGACTGCGTAGGGTCCTCAAAGGCAAATAGAAATGACTTCCCTCTGCCAAAGGCACTGAATAGAAGACATCTTTCAAATCAATTATTGAGAAATATTTGGCTCATTCAGGTATTTCAGACAAGAGAATATAAGTATTAGGCACCACAGGGTGTAAAGAACTACAGCCTCATTTATTATTTGTAAATCTTGAACTAGTCTCCATTTACCATCTGATTTATTTATACCCAGAATAGGAGTGTTGCATGGACTGTTACAGGGAATTAATAGTCCCTGCCCCTTTAAATTCTCAATGATGGGTTTGAACCCTTCCTTAACCTCAGGTTTCAGTGGATACTGCTTCTTATGTGGAAATAAGTGCGGGTCTTTGAGCTTGACAGCTACAGGATTAGCATTTTGTGCTCAACCCACAGACTTTCCATCAGCCCATACTCTAGGATTTACATTTTATTCAATTAAAGGGAGAGAAAGGAAAGGCTTCATATTCATGAAAACAGAGGCATAGACCTTACTCAGTATGTCCCTCCCCAAAAGGGGTGAGGGAGACTCTGACACAATCAGAAACGCGTGTGAAAAAAGCACCGAATCCCAGTCGCAACTGACAGAAACACTAAAGTAATATGTTTTGGCTCGTCCAGACAGTCCCATTACGGAAGCAGATCGGGAAGAAAGTGGGTCAGGGGCTTCAGTAAGCACGGAGTAAGTTGCCCCAGTATCTAAAAGGAAATCGACGGACTGCCCCCCCCACAGTTATTAATACCCAGGGTTCCTCAGGTGTAATTAGGATGGGAGCTTGTGTGGGGACCCCCAGGCACCTTCAGTCCTGATTGTCTTAAGAGTCCGACCCCTGAAGCCTATGCCTCATAGGGGGCGGTTTCTCTTCCAGTGTGGTCCTTTGCAGACTGAGCATGGAGACAGGGTTGGCTTGAATGCCTGAAGGCAATCCGACTGGAGGTGCCCCTCCTTTCCACAATAATATCAAGCGCATGCCTTTTCACCTGGGTACCTCTGGGCATTTTTCTCAGGCTGTTTAAGAACAGTTTTCATAGCCTGTTCCTTTTACTTTTTCTGCCTTTCTTTCTTCTCCTCATATTCCCTACCAAAATAGACTGTATAAGCCAGTTGTAACAGATTATGTAAAGACTAATTTGGTCCATATGCCCGCTTTAATAGCTTACAGCAGATATCTGGAGCCGACTTAGTGAGAAATCTATCTTTTAAGATGACTTTTCCCTCTTCACTTTCGGGATCAATCTCAGTGAATCTGAGAAGGGCTCCTCTCAGTCTATCTAGGAATTTACCAGGACTTCATGGGAAATAGATGGAAAAACAGTGGAAACAGTGTCAGACTTTATTTTTGGGGGCTCCAAAATCACTGCAGATGCTGATTGCAGCCATGAAATTAAAAGACGCTTACTCCTTGGAAGGAAAGTTATGACCAACCTAGACAGCATATTAAAAAGCAGAGACATTACTTTGCCAACCAAGGTCCGTCTAGTCAAGGTTATGGTTTTTCCCGTGGTCATGTATGGATGTGAGAGTTGTACTGTGAAGAAAGCTGATCATCGTAGAATTGATGCTTTTGATCTGTGGTGCTGGAGAAGACTCCTGAGAGTCCCTTGGACTGCAAGGAGATCCAACCAGTCCATTCTAAAGGAGATCAATCCTGAGTGTTCATTGGAAGGACTAAAGCTGAAACTGCAATACTTTGGCCACCTCATGCAACGAGTTGACTCACTGGAAAAGACTCTGATGCTGGGAGGGATTGGGGGCAGGAGGAGAAGGGGACGACAGAGAAAGAGATGGCTGGATGGCATCACCGACTCGATGGACATGAGTTTTAGTGAACTCCGGGAGATGATGATGGACAGGGAGGCCTGGCATGCTGTGGTACATGGGGTTGCAAAGAGTTGGACATGACTGAGCAACTGAACTGAAAGGCTTAGCACATGCCTGCCTGAGTCCTTTAAGAATACATCTGACAAAATGACTCTGATCCCATTTTCCCTTAGCTGTGTTGTATTCAGTCTGGTTCTGTAGTTGGGACCACCTGATTCCCAGTGGGAGGTCGGTTACCTCGTCCTCCCTCTTCCCTACCAAGCCATTCATCTCCATAAAAAACCGCTTTTCCCAAAGCTCAACTCTCTGATTCGGGAGTCAGCATTTGTCCCAAGATATACATCACATCTTTCCAAGTAAGGTCATAAAGTGGAATAACACCTTTAAAAGCTCTAATACATTTTTCTGCGTCCTCTAAATAGTTTCCCAGATCCTCCTTTATTCTTTGTATTTCTTGATAAGAAAAAGGCTTATTAATTCTTATAGCCTGATTATTTCTCCTGGTGGGTGCTTCATGAAGAGGCAACAGCCTGTATGGCTGTTCCTCAGTCTCTCTGGCTGCTCTGCGCATATGATCCCAGTGATAGATTGGAGAAACCTGCCTTTCTTTATCTCTTTGTCTCCTGCCCTCCCTCTCATCTGGCAAAGTAGGAGGACAGGAGGGGGCTGAAGGAGTCATACCCAGATCTATACCCTTAGGACCTAAGTCTGGCATATTCCACAGAGAGAAAAAGGGCAACACATATGCTATTTCTACCCATTTCCCTTGTTTTCTACAGAACTGGTCTAATTGTAAAACAGTATTATACTTAAGAGACCCTCCAACTGGCCACCGTTCACCGTTCTTCAATGGATACAGTGGCCATGCACTATCACATAGGAATATCAGGTGTGTCTTCTTTAAGCCCTGGGGATCAAGTCTGTAGGATACAGTTTAAAAGAGTGAGGCTGAAATTGTTAGCTCCCATCTGTTAAAGAGAAAAAAAAGCGACTAGCGCCCTCTTTCTACCAGAGGTGTCCCTCGCTGCTCTAGATGGGGTGGTAGACAGACTTTACACCAAAGCTTTTCCTTCCCTGGTCGGACTTAGTCTGTCCCTTACTGACGCAGGCGATGTACTCCTGGTTCTACCACCACGATGGGTTGGCAATGCACCAGGGGTAGACCTGATGGCATCCCTGACTGACGTCCAGCTCCTCACCATTAAAACCTTGCTTGCTTCTGATGCCACCCGGGGTGTAATCAGCGTAACCTTCTGGAATGACTCCCAAACTAAGAACGCTGAGGGAAACATTCTCATCACCTGAGTACCTGTGCACGACCCTGAGCATATTCCTGACCACGATAAGACTGGTATGAACATAACACTGAAATGTTCCTTCCAAGCATCACCACACCAGTTTAAGAGTCTCCTCTGGTCAACTAAGAGCCAGCATTACCAAAGGAAAAAACCCGTTGTAGTTCCAATCTGAGTAACCTTTAACTTCAGAGATGCTCTTGGAGCTAGAGCTCCATCTAGCTTCCAAACTTTCCATGCCTAGCGAGGCTAGGCGCTTCCTGACTACTAATCCAAGCTTGGGATCTAAGTAACAGTACACAGTAACAGCATAGATCACAAGTCCCTTGAAAGTCTATGATCCCATAGATTACGTTAGTACTTCTAATTTCCAAGGAGTTATGAAATGGTCAAAGAGAACGAAAAGTTTGACTGAGAAAGAAGAGTTCAGTCCACGTACTTTGCCCATTTCTGGTTTGTCCCCAAAGGAGAAACTGGGTGCCTCTTGGTATTGGCAGGTCGGTATAAACCCCTGGCAAGTTTCTGCAATAAGCCATATGAGGTCCGCAGAACCGCAGAGCAGGGCTCCTCACTTGCTTCACGCAGGGCATTTCATTCATTCACACAAGCACACCGTAAAGTACAGCATAAAATGTGTTCTAGGAGAACAAAGAACTGCAAGAGCTCTTACCCATCCTTAACTTGTCCTGAAGAATCCCGGACGATCCCCCAAGATGAAAGGTTGTTGCTAAACCTTGGAAAAGATGCTGGGATTCTTGGTCTCCAGAAGAGAATTCAGTCCGGGGCCAGAGAAAAGGCATGATCGCTCAGAGTTTGGATAATAAAGTTTTATTAAAGTGTAAAGGAGATAGAGAAAGCTTCTGACATAGGCATCAGAGGGGGCAGAAAGAGTACCCCCTTGCTAGTGTAAGTCATGGAGTTATATACTCTCAGATGCAACGCGAGAGATGCCAGCCCCGGCGCAACGAAACACGCAAAGAGGTGCGGCCGTGAGGAGCTACCCCACTCCTGAGGCCAGGGCCGGCGGCCGAGAGGAGCTACTCCGCGTTCAAGGTCAGGAGGGGCGGCCTTGAGGAGATACCCCTCGTCCAAGGTAAGGTACAGCGGCTGTACTTTGCTGGAGCGGCTGTGAAGAGATTTTCCACGACCAAGGTAAGAGAAACGCAAATAAGACGGTAGGTATTTTGAGGGGGCATCAGAGGGCAGACACACTGAAATCATAATCACAGGAAACTAGCCGATCTGATCACATGGACCACAGCCGAATGTGGTCCACTGGAGAAGGGAATGGCAAACCACTTCAGTATACTTGCCTTGAGAACCCCATGAACAGTAAAAAAGGACAAAATGATAGGATACTGAATGAGGAATTCCCCAGGTCGGTAGGTGCCCAGTATGCTACTGGAGCTCAGTGGAGAAATAACTAGAGAAGGAATAAAGGGATGGAGCAAAAGCAAAACCAATATCCAGTGGTGGATGTGACCAGTGATAGAAGCAAGGTCCGGTGCTGTAAAGAGTAATATTGCATGGGAACCTGGAATGTTAGGTCCATGAATCAAGGCAAATTGGAAGTGGTCAAACAGGAGATGGCAAGAGTGAACATAGACATTCTAGGAATCAGTGAATTAAAATGGACTGGAATGGGTGAATTTAACTCGGATGATCATTATATCTACTACTGTGGGCAGGAATCTCTTAGAAGAAATGGAGTAGCCATCATGGTCAACAAAAGAGTCCGAAATGCAGTACTTGCATGCAATCTTAAAAATGACAGAATGATTTCTGTTCGTTTCCAAGGCAAACCATTCAATATTACAGTAATCCAGGCCTATGCCCCAACCAGTAATGCTGAAGAAGCTGAAGTTAATCGGTTCTATGAAGACCTACAAGAACTTTTAGAACTAACACCCAAAACAGATGTCCTTTTCATTATATGGGACTGGAATGCAAAAGTAGGAAGTCAAGAAACCCCTGGAGTAACAGGCAAATTTGGCCTTGGAGCACAGAATGAAGCAGGGCAAAGGCTAATAGAGTTTTGTCAAGAGAAAGCAATGGTCATAGCAAACACCCTCTTCCAACAACACAAGAGAAGACTCTACACATGGACATCACCAGATGGTCAACACCGAAATCAGACTGACTATATTCTTTGCAGCCAAAGATGGAGAAGCTGTATACAGTTAGTGAAAACAAGACCAGGAGCTGACTGTGGCTCAGATCATGAACTCCTTATTGCCAAATTCAGACTTAAATTGAAGAAAGTAGGGAAAACCACTAGACCATTCAGATATGACCTCAATCAAATCCCTTATGATTATACAGTGAAAGTGAGAAATAGATTTAAGGGACTAGATCTGATTGATAGAGTGCCTGATGAACTCTGGACGGAGGTTCGTGACATTGTACAGGAGACAGGGACCAAGACCATCCCCATGGAAAAGAAATGCAAAAGAGAGAAATGGCTGTCTGAAGAGGTCTTACAGATAGCTGTGAAAAGAAGAGAGGCGAAAAGCAAAGGAGAAAAGGAAAGATATAAGCATCTGAATGCAGAGTTCCAAAGAATAGCAAGGAGAGATAAGAAAGACTTCCTCAGTGATCAATGCAAAGAAATAGAGGAAAACAACAGAATAGGAAAAACAAGAGACCTCTTCAAGAAAATTAGAGATTCCAAGGGAACATTTCATGCAAAGATGGGCTGGATAAAGGACAGAAATGGTATGGACCTAACAGAAGCAGAAGATATTAAGAAGAGGTGGCAAGAATACACAGAAGAACTGTACAAAAAAGATCTTCACGACCAAGATAGTCACGATAACGTGATCACTGACCTAGAGCCAGACATCTTGAAATGTGAAGTCAAGTGGGCCTTAGAAAGCATCACTACTAACAAAGCTGGTGGAGGTGATGGGATTCCAGTTGAGCTATTTCAAGTCTTGAAAGATGATGCTGTGAAAGTGCTGCACTCAATATGCCAGCAGATTTGGAAAACTCAGCAGTGGCCACAGGACTGGAAGAGGTCAGTCTTCATTCCAATCCCAAAGAAAGGCAATGTCAAAGAATGCTCACACTACCGCACAATTGCACTCATCTCACACGCTAGTAAAGTCATGCTCAAAATTCTCCAAGCCAGGCTTCAGCAGTATGTAAGCCGTGAACTCCCAGATTTTCAAGCAGGTTTTAGAAAAGGCAGAGGCACCAGAGATCAAATTGCCAACATCCGCTGGATCATGGAGAAAGCAAGAGAGTTTCAGAAAACATCTATTTCTGCTTCATTGACTATGCCAAAGCCTTTGACTGTGTGGATCACAATAAACTGTGGAACATTCTGAAAGAGATGGGAATCCCAGACCACCTGACCTGCCTCTTGAGAAACCTGTATGCAGGTCAGGAAGCAACAGTTAGAACTGGACATGGAACAACAGACTGGTTCCAAATAGGAAAAGGAGTACGTCAAGGTTGTATATTGTCACCTTGCTTATTTAACTTATATGCAGAGTCCATCATGAGGAACGTTGGGCTGGAAGAAGAACAAGCTGTAATCAAGATTGCTGGGAGAAATATCAATAACCTCAGATATGCAGATGACACTACCCTTATGGCAGAAAGTGAAGAGGAACTCAAAAGCCTCTTGATGAAGGTGAATGAGGAGAGTGAAAAGGTTGGCTTGAAGCTCGACATTCAGAAAACAAAGATCATGGCATCTGGTCCCATCACTTCATGGGAAATAGATGGAAAAACAGTGGAAACAGTGTCAGACTTTATTTTTTTGGGCTCCAAAATCACTGCAGATGCTGATTGCAGCCATGAAATTAAAAGACGCTTGCTCCTTGGAAGGAAAGTTATAACCAACCTGGATAGTATATTAAAAAGCAGAGACATTGCTTTGCCAACCAAGGTCCGTCTAGTCAAGGCAATGGTTTTTCCCGTGGTCATCTATGGATGTAAGAGTTGGACTGTGAAGAAAGCTGATCGCCGAAGAATCGATGCTTTTGAACTGTGGTGTTGGAGAAGACTCTTGAGAGTCCCTTGTACTGCAAGGAGATCCAACCAGTCCATTCTATAGGAGATCAATCCTGGATGTTCATTGGAGGGACTGATGCTAAAGCTGAAACTCCAATACTTTGGCCACCTCATGCAACGAGTTGACTCACTGGAAAAGACTCTGATGCTGGGAAAGGTTGAGGGCTGGAGGGGAAGGGGACGACGGAGAATGAGATGGCTGGATGGCATCACCGACTCTGTGGACATGAGTTTGAGTGAGCTCCGGGAGTTGGTAATGGACAGGGAGGCCTGGCATGCTGTGATTCATGGGGTCGCGGAGAGTCGGACACGACTGAGCGACTGAACTGAACTGAACTGAATTAGTTATTACAGTTAATTAAAAGAATGTCTGGAAGTTGTAATGACCTCACTAGACCTACTCCCATAATTTACACCTTAAGATAACAGGATTAGCCAGAGGGTATTTTTCCAGAGAATGTCCTGAAGCAGGATACATTATTGTTATATAATCCTAAGGAATGTAGGGGGACAAAAAATTTGTCCTTTTTTCCTCCTTGAGAATTCCAGACCCTTTTCTCTTTGGGGACCCTTAGACTCCTTATCAACCTAGCTAGGAAATTACTCTCTCACTGCATATTTATATACACACACCCTGCAACTACCTTCCCCATGGATTAGATGATAGCTGTGTTTTATACAATTGGAACACCTTTGATCAACCCTCTGATTTATACACTAAGGAATACAGAAGTGAAAAATGTCATGAGAATGTTATGGGACAAGAAACTGATCACAGGTGACAAAAAATAAATAGATGTTTCATATTTTTCTTCAAGTTTAAATTGACCTGCTGCTGCTGCTGCTAAGTCACTTCAGTCGTGTCCGACTCTGTGTGACCCCATAGACTGAAGCCCACCAGGCTCCCCCATCCCTGGGATTCTCCAGGCAAGAACACTGGAGTGGGTTGCCATTTCCTTCTCCAATGTGTCAAAGTGAAAAGTGAAAGTGAAGTCGCTCAGTCATGTCTGACTCATAGCGACCCCATGGACTGCAGCCTACCAGGCTCCTCCGTCCATGGGATTTTCTAGGCAAGAGTACTGGAGTGGCTTGCCATTGCCTTCTCCGTTAGATTGACCTAGAAGTCCCCAAAAATATTATCTTTTACTGTCAGTTCAGTTCAGTCGCTCAGTGTGTCCGACTTCTTGTGACTACATGAATCGCAGCACGCCAGGCCTCCCTGTCCATCACCAACACCCAGAGTTCACTCAAACTCATGTCCATCGAGTTGTTGATGTCATCCAGCCATCTCATCCTCTGTCGTCCCCTTCTCCTCCTGCCCCCAATCCCTCCCAGCATCAGGGTCTTTTCCAATGAGTCAACTCTTCACATGATTTGGCCAATGTATTGGAGTTTCAGCTTCAGCATCAGTCCTTCCAAAGAACACCCAGGACTGGTCTCCTCTAGGATGGACTGGTTGTATCTCCTTGAAGTCCAAGGGACTCTCAAGAGCCTTCTCCAACACCACAGTTCAAAAGCATCAATTCTTCAGCATTCAGCTTTCTTTATAGTCCAACTCTCACATCCATACATGACCACTGGAAAAACCATAGCCTTGACTAGACGGACCTTTGCTGGCAAAGTAACATCTCTGCTTTTTAATATGCTGTCTAGGATGGTTATAGCTTTTCTCCCAAGGAGTAAGCGTCTTTTAATTTTATGGCTGCAGGCACCATCTGCAGTGATTTTGGAGCCCCCACAAAAAAATAAAATTTGCCCCTATTTCCACTGTTTCTCTGTCTATTCTCCATGAAGTGATGGGACCAGATGCCATGATCTTTGTTTTCTGAATGTTGAGCTTTAAGCCAACTATTTCACTCTCCTCTTTCACTTTCATCAAGAGGCTCTAGTTCTTCACTTTCTGCCATAAGGGTGGTGTCATCTGCATATCTGAGTTTATTGATATATCTCTCGGCAATCTTTATTCCAGCTTGTGCTTCTTCCAACCCAGCGTTTCTAATGATGTACTCTGCATACAAGTTAAATAAGCAAGATGACACTATACAGCCTTGACGTACTCCTTTTCCTATTAGGAATCAGTCTATGATTCCATGTCCAGTTCTAACTGCTGCTTCCTGACCTTCATACACATTTCTCAAGAGACCCGTCATGTAGTCTGGTATTCCTTTCTCTTGAAGAATTTTCCACAGTTTACTGTGATCCACAATCTAAGGTTTTGCATAGTCAATAATGCAGAAATAGATGTTTTTCTGGAACTCTCTTCCTTTTTTGATGATCCAGAGGATGTTGGGAATTTGATCTCTGGTTCCTCTGCCTTTTCTAAAACCAGCTTGAACATCTAGAAATTCACGGTTCCTGTATTGCTGAAGCCTGGCTTGGATAATTTTGAGCATGACTTTACTAGCGTGTAAGATGAGTGCAACTGTGTGGTAGTTTGAGCATTCTTTGGCACTGCCTTTCTATGGGAATCGAATGAAGACTGACCTTTTTCAGTCCTGTGGCTACTGCTAAGTTTACAAATTTGCTGGCATATTGAGTAAAGCACTTTAACAGCATCAACTTTCAGGAATTGAAATAGCTTAACTGGAATTCCATCACCTCCACTAGCTTTGTTCATGGTGATGCTTCCTTAGGCCCACTTGACATCATATTTCAGGATGTCTGGCCATAGGTGAGTGTGAATGATCACACCATCATGATTATCTGGGTCGTGAAGATCTTTTGTGTACAGTTCTACTGTGTATTCTTGCCATCTCTTCTTAATATCTTCTGCTTTTATTAGGTCCATAACATTTCTGTCAGGTCCATAATATTTCTGACCTTAATTTAGCCCATCTTTGCATGAAATGCTCCCTTGGTATCTCTAATTTTCTTCAAGAGATCTGTTGTCTTTCTCATTCTATTTTTTTCCTCTATTTCTTTGCATTGATCATTGAGGAAGTCTTTCTTATCTCTCCTTGTTATTCTTTGAAATTCTGCATTGAAATGGGCATATCTTTCCTTTTCTCCTTTGCTTTTTATCTCTCTTCTTTTCACAGCTATTTGTAAGGCCTCCTCAGACAATCATTTTGCTTTTACGCATTTCTTTTTCTTGGAGATGCTCTTGATCCCTCGCTCCTGTACAATGTCATGAACCTCCATCCATAGATCATCAGGCACTCTGTCTATTGGATCTAGTCCTTAAATCTACTTCTCACTTCTACTGTATAATTGTTAGGGATTTGATTTAAGTCATACCTGAATGGTCCAGTTTTTTTTTTTTTCTATTTTCTTCAATTTAAGTCTGAATTTGGCAATAAGGAGTTCATGGTCTGAGCCACATTCAGCTCCTGTTTTTTTTTTTTTTTCCCTGACTGTATAGTGCTTTTCCATCTTTGGCTGCAAAGAATATAATCAATCTGATTTCGTTGTTGGCCATCTGTTAATTTCCATGTGTAGAGTCTTCTCTTGTATTGTTGAAAGAGGGTGTTTGCTATGACCAGTGCATTCTCTTTTCAAAACTATAATAGCCTTTGCCCTGCTTCATTCTGTACTCCAAGGCCAAATTTGCCCGTTACTCCAGGTGTTTCTTGACTTTCTACTTTTGCATTCCAGTCCCCTATCATGAAAAGGACGCCTTTTTTGGATGTTAGTTCTATAAGTTCTTGTAGGTCTTCATAGAACCATTCAGCTTCAACTTCTTCAGTATTATTGATTGGGGCATAGACTTGCATTACCATGATATTGAATGGTTTGTCTTAGAAACGAACAGAGCTCATTCTGTCATTTTTGAGATTGCATCCAAGTAGTGTATTCTGGACTATTTTGTTGACTACGATTTCTACTCCATTTCTTCTAAGGGGTTCTTGCCCACACTACTAGATATAATGGTCATCATCTGAATTAAATTCACCCATTCCAGTCCATTTTAGTTCACTGATTTCTAAAATGTCAATGTTCACTCTTGCCATCTCCTGTTTGACCACTTCAAATTTGCCTTGATTCATGAACCTAACAATCTAGGTTCCTATGTAATATCGCCCTTTACAGCATCGGACCTTGCTTCTATCAGCAGTCACATCCACAGTGGGTGTTGTTTTTTGCTTTGGCTCCATCTCTTTATTCTTTCTGGAGTTATTTCTCCATTGATCTCCGATAGCATATTGGGCACCTACTGACCTGGGAAGTTCATCTTTCAATCCTATCTTTTTGTCTTTTCATACTGTTCATGGGGTTCTCAAAGCAAGAATACTGAAGTGCTTTGCCATTCCTTTCTCTGCTGCTGCTAAGTCACTTCATTCGTGTCCGACTCTGTGTGACCCTGTAGACGGCAGTCCACCAGGTTCTCCAATCCCTGGGATTCTCCAAGCAAGAACACTGGAGTGGGTTGCCATTTCCTTCTCCAATGCATGAAAGTAAAAAGTGAAAGAGAAGTCCCTCAGTTGTGTCCGACCCTCAGTGACTCCAAGGACTGCAGCCTTCCAGGCTCCTCCACCCACGGGATTTTCCAGGCAAGAGTACTGGAGTGGGGTGCCATTGCCTTCTCTGATTACCTTCTCTAGTGGATCACATTTTGTCTGAACTCTCCACCATGACCCATCTGTCTTGGGTAGCCCTACATGGCATGGCTCATAGTTTCATTGAGTTAGACAAGGCTGTGGTCCATGTGATTAGATTGGTTAGTTTTCTGTGATTGTGGTTTTAAGTCTGTCTGCCCTCTAATGGAGAATAATAAGAGGCTTATGAAACCTTCCTGGTGGGAGAGACTGACTGAGGGGGAAACTGGGTCTTGTTCTGATTGGCGGGGCCATGCTCAGTAAATCGTTAATCTGGTTTATCCAGACAAATGGATATTATTCAGCACTAAAAAGAAATAAACTGGAAAAGCATAAACTAACAAGAAGAAATCTTATATGCATAGTCTTAAGTAAAAGAAACCAATGTTAAAAGGTTATGCACTGTACAATGACAAGATATTCTGGAGGAAAATAAAAACCTCTGGAGACAGTAAAATGTTCAGTGGTTGCCAAGGATTCAAGTGTTTGGAGGGATCAATAGTTGGAGCACAGAGGACATTTAGAACACTGAAACCATCTGGGTGGTACTATAGTGATAGATACATGTCATTGTACATTTGTCAACCCATATGATGTACATCACCAATAGTGAAGTCTAATGTAAACTCTGGATTTTGGGTGATAATGATGTGTCAACTTAAGTTCATCAATTGAGCAAATACATCACTTTTGTGGAAGGTTAACAATGTGGAGGAGAGGACTTCCCTTATGGTCCAGGGGTTAAGCCTCAACATTCCCAATGAAGGGGCCCTGGGTTCAATCCATAGTCAAGGAATTGGATTACACGTTCTGCAACTAAGCAAAGAATTTTCATGCCACAGCTAAAAATCCCACATGCCTCAGATAAGACCCAGTGCAGCTGAATAAATAAATACATAAAAATAAATATTGAAAACAATGGAGCAGGCGATGCATGAGTGGGACAGGGAGGTACATGGATGATCTCTATATCTTTTCCTCAATTCTGCTACAAACCTAAAGCTACTCTAAAAAATAAAATCTGTTTAAAATACGTAAATAGAGAAGATAGAATTTAATGGTAGACAAAAACACCTACTAAACCGAAAAGAATACAGGAGAGAAAGTTATAAAGGGAAAAAAAGAAAAAGTAAACTGCAATAAGATCAAGTAAAATTCAAAATTTTAAACAACTACATTAAAAGTAAATTGCAGCATTTAAAAGCATTTCATCTTCATCTTCCTATGCAATAGAACTTGTATCTATACTAATTGGGAGATGGGGAAAATTGGCCCCTCATTTCCATTCAGTCACTTCATCATATCTGATTCTTTGCAGCCCCATGGACTGCAGCTTGCCAGGCTTCCCTGTTCATCACCAACTCCCAGGGCTCGCTCAAACTCATGTCCATCGAGTCAGTGACGCCATCCAACCATCTCATTCTCTGCCATCCCCTTCTCCGCCTGCCTTCAATCTTTCCCAGCATCAGGGTCTCTTCCAAAGTGTCAGTTCTTCGCATCAGGTAGCCAAAGTATTTGAGCTTCAGTTTCATCATAAGTCCTTCCAATGAATATTCAGGACTGATTTTCTGTAGGACTGACTGGTTTGATCTCCTTGCAGTCCAAGGGACTCTCAAAAGTCTTCTCCAACATCACAGTTGAAAAGCATCAATTATTCGGTGTTCAGTTTTCTTTGTAGTCCAATTCTCACATCCATACACCACAACTGGAAAAACCATAGCTTTGACTAGACAGAACTTTGTGGCAAAGAAATGTCTCTGCTTTTAATAAGCTGTCTAGTTTGGTAAGCAAGCACCTTTTTATTTCATGGCTGCAGTCACCATCTGCAGTGATTTTGGATCCCAAGAAAATAGTCTCTCACTGTTCCCATTGTTTCCCCATCTATTTGCCATGAAGTGATAGAACTGGATATCATGATCTTTGTTTTTTGAACGTTGAGTTTTAAGCCAGTTTTTTTTTTTCACTCTCCTCTTTCACCTTCATCAAGTGGTTCTTTAGTTCTTCTTTGCTATCTGACATAAGAGTGCTGTCATCTGCATATCTGAGGTTATTGCTATTTCTCCTGGCAATCTTGAATCCAGCTTTTGCTCATCCAACCCAGCATTTCATATGATGAACCGTCATTTAAGTAAAGTAAACAGGCTAATAATATACAGGCTTGATGTACTCCTTTCCCAATTTGGAACCAGTCCATTGTTCCATGTCCATTTCTAACCATTGCTTCTTGACCTGCATACGGATCTCTCAGGAGGCAGGTCAGGTGACTTGGTATTCCTATCTCCTTTAAGAATTTTCCAGTTTGTTGTGATATACACAATCAAAGGCTTTGGCTTAGTCAACAAAGCAGAAGTAGATGTTTTTCTGGAACCCTCTTGCTTTCTCGATGATCCAACAGATGTTGGCAATTTGATCTTTGGTTCCTCTGCCTTTTCTAAATCCAACTTGAACATCTGGAAATTCTTGGTTCATGTACTGTTGAAGCCTCGCTTGGAGAATTTTGAGCCTTACTTTGCTAGCGTGTGAGATGCGAATCTGATTAAGTGAATCTTTCAGACCCATGACCCCACCTGGACTGACATCCAGAGCTTTCTTAATATTTTCCTAATGGGGGAACAAATGGTGTTTTTATTTTTGCTGCTGTTGGCTTGTTTTGAGTCCAAGAAGAAGCAGGTAAAGAGAACAAAATGCAAGCCAAACTATTTTCAGACCTTGGAATCAAGTGGTCCAGATTACAATCTCAACTGGGACTATCGAGACAATGGAGAGGAGGTTGACCCATTATAAAAGTATGATCTTAAAGGGAATGCTGGCAGCAGGAAATAAACCTGTCATTTGTAATAAGATGAAGAAAATCAGGAGCCAATAGAAAATTCTTCAGCATTCCTAGAGCACCACAGGGAAGGCATCTGAATTTATACTGCCACTAACCCTGAGACATTGGAAGGGAATGCTTTGACTACCTGGAATTTAATAACCAGTATGTAGAGGAAGAAATGTCAGAGAAAGAAAACGACCCACACTCAAGTCTGCCCACTGACTGGTGCCCTCTAATGTCAACTGATCAACACAGGAATCTACACTAATGCCCACAGAGATTCTCGGCTCTGGTAAAGGTACCTGACCTCTGCTCCTTCTGAGGGAGAGCAAACCAGAGCAAACCAGTGCACCATGCCAACAAGAGGGATACTAGGAGACAGAATGTTCTCGAACGGTCAGAAATGGCAGGTCCTTTCCACTACCCTCAAAAGCTGAGGTTCAAATAGATGAAAAATGATAGGCCCAGCAAGGCTTTCCCTAGTCTGATGACTAATACTTCACACTCTCAATGCAGGAGGTGTGGGCTTGACCCCTGGTCAGGTGGCTAGATGCCACATGCTGAAGCCAAGACCTGGCAGAGCCAAAAATATAGATAAACAGGCTTTCCAGGTGGTACTAGTAGTGAAGAACCCACCTGCCAATGTAGGAAATGTAAGAGATGTGTATTCAATCCCTGGTTCAGGAAGATCCCCTGGAGGAGGGCATGGCAACCCACTCCAGTACTTTTGCCTGGAGAACCCCATGGACAGAGGAGCCTGGCAGGTTATGGTCCGTAGAGTCCCTTAGTGGGGTGGCCTCCTTGCTTAAGAGTATCTGCTCCCACAACTCTTCTAGGGGAGGTTGAAAAGTTAACACTTGATTAACCAATCAATATATGGGCTCCACGGCAGGTTCATACTTTAGTCAATTTTAAGGGAACAGGAGGGCTATATCCCCCAGAAGGCTGACTCACATTCAGGCTACCCTTTCAGACATCCTAGTGGCTACCAAGGGAAAAAAAAAAGTCACACATACAAAAATTGTCACAAGGTAAATCTTGCCACCCTGCTACCCACAGAAATAGGGCACATGGAACATGATTATATAGAGACCAAAGGCATGATCTATTCTAGTTGTCCTGACCTAGGAAATGAGCCTCCTTGAAACTCCAAAAAGGGATGGTTCCCAGATAGGAACAGGTTTACAAAAGAAGGAAAAAAGCTGGTGGGATATGCAGTAACCTTCCAGACCCAAGTCAGAGAAGGAAAAAGGTTATCCACAAGGACATCTGTCCAAAAGGTGGAGCTGATACCCTTAAAGAAATTTTAGAGCCTGGGACAGGGAACATCTTAAATATTTATTCATATTCTTGGTATATATGTGGGTTTCCCTGGTGGCTCAGTAGTAAAGAATCTACCAACAATGCAGGCAATGCAGGTTCGATCTCTGGGTCTGGGAGTGTACCACTAGAGAAAGAAATGGCAACCAACTTCAGTATTATTGCCTGGAAAATCCCATGGACAGAGGATATATATATCAGTTCAGTTCAGTTCAGTTGTTCAGTCGTGTCTGACTCTATGCGACCCTATGAATCACAGCATACCAGGCCTCCCTGTCCATCAACAAATCCCGGAGTTCACTCAAACTCATGTCAACAGAGTCGGTGATGCCATCCAGCCATATTATTCTCTGTCATCCCTTTCTCCTCCTGTCCCCAAACCCTCCCAGCATCAGAGTCTTTGCCAATGAGTCAACTCTTCACATGAGGTAGCCGAAATATTGGAGTTTCAGTTTAGCATCAATCCATCCAATGAACACCCAGGACTGATCTCCTTTAGAATGGATTCGATGGATCTCCTTGCAGTCCAAGGGACTCTCAAGAGTCTTCTCCAGCACCACAGTTCAAAAGCGTCAATTCTTTGGTGATCAGCTTTCTTCACAGTCCAACTCTCACATACATACATGACCACTGGAAAAACCATAGCCTTGACTAGTCAGACCTTGGTGGGCAAAGTAATGTCTCTGCTTTTTAATATGCTATCTAGGTTGGTCATAACTTTCCTTTCAAGAAGTAAGCGTCTTTTAATTTCATGGCTGCAATCAGCATCCGCAGTGATTTTGGAACCCAAAAAAATAAAGTCTGACACTGTTTCCACTTTTTCCTCATCTATTTCCCATGAAGTGATGAGACATGATGTCAGATCTTAGTTTTCTGAATGTTGAGCTTCAAGCCAACCTTTTCACTCTCCTCTTTCACTTTCATCAAGAGACTTTTTAGTTCCTCTTCACTTTCTGCCATAAAGGTGGTGTCATCTGCATATCTCAGGTTATTGATATTTCTCCCGGCAATCTTGAATCCAGCTTGTGCTTCCTACAGCCCAGCATATATATAAACACACACACACACACACACAAATATATATATATATATATAACAACTATGTATCTATAACTGAATCACTCTGCAAAAGAGAAGAAATTAAACCAAAATTGTAAATCACCTCAGTTAAGTTCAGTTCAGTCGCTCAGTCGTGTCCGACTTTTTTGACCCCATGAATCACAGTACGCCAGGCCTCTCTGTACATCACCAACTACCGGAGTTCACTCAAACTCACGTCCATCGAGTCGGTGATGACATCCAGTCATCTCATTCTCTGTCATCCCCGTCTCCTCCCGACCCCAATCCCTCCCAGCATCAGAGACTTTTCCAGTAAGTCAACTCAGCGCATGAGGTGGCCAAAGTATTGGAGTTTCAGCTTTAGCATCATTCTTTCCAATGAATACCCAGGATCGATCTCATTTAGAATGGACTGATTGGATCTCCTTGCAGTCCAAAGGACTCTCAAGTGTCTTCTCCAGCACCACAGTTCAAAAGCATCAATTTTTCAGTGATCAGCGTTCTTCACAGTCCAACTCTCACATCCATACATGACCACTGGAAAAACCATAGCCTTGTCTAGACGGACCTTTGTTGGCAAAGTAATGTATCTGCTTTTTAATATACTATCTATGTTGGGCATAACTTTCCTTCCAAGGAGTAAGCGACTTTTAATTTCATGGCTGCAATCAGCATCTGCACTGATTTTGGAGACCAGAAAAATAAAGCGTTACACTGTTTCCACTGTTTCCCCATCTATTTCCCATGAAGTGATGGGACCAGATGCCATGATCTTCGTTTTCTGAATGTTGAGCTTCAAGCCAACCTTTTCATTCTCCTCTTTCACTTTCATCAAGGGGCTTTTTAGTTCTTTTTCACTTTCTGCCATAAGGGTGGTGTCACCTGCATATCTGACTGAGGTTATTGATAATTCTCCAGGCAATCTTGATTCCAGCTTGTGCTTTCTCCAGCCCAGCGTTCCTCAGGATGTACTCTGCTTATAAGTTAAATGAGCAGGTTGACAATATACAACCTTGACGTACTCCTTTTCCTATTTGGAACCAGTCTGTTGTTCCATGTCCACTTCTAACTGTGGCTTCCTGACCTTCATACAGGTTTCTCAAGAAGCAGGTCAGGTGGTCTTGTATTCCCATCTCTTTCAGAATTTTCCACAATTTATTGTGATCCACACAGTCAAAGGCTTTGGCATAGTCAATGAAGCAGAAATAGATATTTTTCTGGAACTCTCTTGCTTTCTCCATGATCCAGCGGATGTTGGCAATTTGATCTCTGGTGCCTCAGCCTTCTCTAAACCTCCTTGAACCTCTGGAAGTTCACGGTTCACATTTTGCTGAAGCCTGGCTTGGAGAATTTTGAGCATGACTTTACTAGCGTGTGAGATGAGTGCAATTGTGCGGTAGTTTGAGCATTCTTTGGCATTGCCTTTCTTTGGGATTGGAATGAAGACTGACCTTTTCCAGTCCTGTGGGCACTGTTGAGTTTTCCATATTTGCTGGCATATTAAGTGCAGCACTTTCACAGCATCATCTTTTAGGATTTGAAATAGCTCAACTGGAATTCCATCACCTCCACTAGCTTTGTTCCTAGTGATGCTCTCTAAGGCCCACTTGACTTCACATTCCATGATGTCTGGCGCCAGGTGAGTGATCACACCGTCATAATTATCTTGGTTGTGAAGATATTTTTTTTATAGATCTTCCGTGTGTTCTTGCCACCTCTTCTTAATATCTTCTGCTTCTATTACGTCCATACCATTTCTGTCCTTTTTCGAGCCCATCTTTGCATGAAATGTTCCCTTGATATCTCTAATTTTCTTGAAGTGATCTCTTGTTTTTTTTTTATTCTGTTGTTTTCCTCTATTTCTTTGCATTGATCACTGTGGAAGGCTTTCTTATTTCTCCTTGCTATTCTTTGGAACTCTGCATTCAGATGCTTATAACTTTCCCTTTCTTCTTTGCTTTTCACTTCTCTTCTTTTCACAGCTATTTGTAAGGCCTCCTCAGACAGCCATTTTGCTGTTTTGCATTTCTTTTCCATGGGGATGGTCTTGGTCCCTGTCTCCTGTACAATGTCACGATCCTCCGTCCATAGCTCATCAGGCACTCTATCTATCAGATCTAGTCCCTTAAATCTATTTCTCCCTTCCACTGTATATTCATAAGGGATTTGATTTAGGTCATATCTGAGTGGCCTAGTGGTTTTCCCTATTTTCTTTAAGTCTGAATTTGACAATAAGGAGATCATGATCTGAGCCACAGTCAGCTCCTGGTCTTGTTCTTGCTAACTGTATAGAACTTCTCTATTTCTGGCAGCAAAGAATATAATCAATCTGATTTCGGTGTTGACCATCTGGTGATGTCCATGTGTAGAGTCTTCCCTTTTGTTGTTGGAAGAGGGTGTTTGCTATGACCAGTGCGTTCTCTTGACAAAACTCTATTAGCCTTTGCCCTGCTTCATTCCTTGCTCCAATGCCAAAGTTGCCTGTTACTCCAGGTGTTTCTTGACTTCCTACTTTTGCATTCCAGCCCCCTATAACAAAAAGGACATCTTTTTTGTGTGTTCGCTCTAAAAGGTCTTGTAGGTCTTCATAGAACCTTTCAACTTCAGCTTCTTCAGCATTACTGGTTGGAGCATAGGCTTGGATTACTGTAATATTGAATGGTTTGCCTTGGAAATGAACAGAAATCATTCTGTCATTTTTAAAGTTGCATCCAAGTACTGCATTTCGGAGTCTTTTGCTGACCATGATGCCTACTCCATTTCTTCTAAGGGATTCTTGCCCGAAGTATACCTCAATAAATCTAAAATAAAAAAGAAATTGGCTTCTGACTACCCTTCTTTACATGTGCTTAGCTCCAGAGGATAAGTTAAAATTAAATTCATTTGAAGTCCTATATTGTAGACACATTCCTCTAGCCTGAGGGAATGGACACCCTAAATACCTTGAAATGGAACAGTTCAAGTGTGTCCTCCAGGTAGGAGAATCTGTGAAAACTTTCACAAAACATGGTAACTTGGTGCTGCCCTGACCTAGCCCACTATCTTTTCTGGCCAGAAGCCTGGGGGCGTCTAAAAATCAGGAAAACCACCAACTTGCAAGACCAGCTCACTCCTGGGTAGAACAATCCCACGTGGTGATCCTAACCACACGTTCCATGCTGAAGTTGCTGTGATCACTTCATGGTGTTCAAATGAATGGGGCGGGGGTCCCAAGCCTCAACCTCCAGAGAAACGACCTGTGACAATGGCCTCCTTGACTAAACCTCTGAACCTCTCTGACCCGAAGCTTCTCTTTCATAAAACAACCAAAGCCTGACCAGAGACATTCAGACCCGGCCAGTGAAGCTGGACATCAGGGCATATTTGCCCACAGCAAACCTAGATACTTTTACTCTTTCATGTTTCTGAAAGTGTCCAGTGTCCTTTTCTTCCAAAAGTTTAGAAAACTGGGGTCCATTTCATGAAGACGAACGTTTAGGACTGAAGCTTGGTAACACCAAACATATGTAATGGTGGCTGAGAGGAAAGTCTGCTCCTTTGCACAGTGCTATGATGATGCCTGGAATCAGCAGGAAACAATTACAGAGACAGACTGTCACCCCTCCGCATCCCTCAAGCGTAAGAAGCCAGACAGAGGAGGGATTTTTCACCAGCAAAGCCCATTAGGAAGTCCCTGGCAGTAACATTAGAAGCAGTGTTAAAAACAAAACTAACCTTTCTCTTTTCCTTTGTGTCTCATCCTGTTTCACTTGCTCACAGGCTGCCACGTGCAGAAGCTTCCTGCTGGTGCTTCAGACCAGAGTTCCTCTGCTGAAGGGCTGTGCCGGCTCTGCTCAAGGATGTAGGCAGAAGGACCAAGCACAACTCAGAGATTCAAGATGGCGGTGTTCAGGTGAGTGCAAGTGGAGCAACACATCTGGATGTTCCCACAAGAACTCTGCATCCTCTACACTGGCAGCCTCAGCAGCCCTGCCCACAGTCTGTCTGTCAGGGAGATACTGTGCTCTAGCAGTGGTTCCCCAAATTTTTGACACCAGGAACCACCTTCATGGAAGACAGATTTTTCATAAATAATGAGATTGGGGACTAGGGAATGGTTTCCAAAGAATTCAAGCACATTGCAGTTATTTGCACGCTATTTCTATTATTATCACATCAACTCCATCTCAGATCATTAGGCATTAGATCCAAGAGGCTGGGGACCGCTGCTCTGGAACCAGCTCATTCCTCTCATTCTTTGCTCAAGGAACACAGTTTCGTGTCCTATGCTTCTGAACTGAGCTCCTCTAATTCTATTGGCTTGAACAACAAGGACAGGGAGACCCCTGTTGGAGTCTGACTCAAAGGGTCAGTAAAAATGTATACAAGCTTAGTAATATCCAACTCTTTGTGACTCCTACACTAGCCCACCAGGCTTCTCTGTCTGTGGGATTTAACAGGCAAGAACACTGGAGTGGGTTGCCATTTCCTCCTCCAGAGGATCTTCCAGACCCAGGACCAGACCTACGTCTCTGTCTCCAACATTGGCAAATGAATTATTTTACTATTGAGCCATCTGGGAATCCCTCAGTAACAGTATTTCATGTAAATTTTTAAATACATGAGCAGAATGTGGAAAAAGTGATATTGTATGATTCCTGAAGCTTAGAATGAGAGACCTTGAAGATTTAGCTTTAGTGAAACAACTACTGCCCTGAAACAGCCATGGTGTGAGAGAGCCCTGCCAATGCTACTGGAGAATGAGAGAGAGCTGAAGTACTTAAGCTGACTGAAAGGCATATGAAGGAGGCCATCTTGGAGCATCTATTCCATTCAGGCTATCAGAATGCTGCCAGAAAGCATCAGTGGAACAACCACCCAGGTGAATCCAAGGAAAAGTTCAGAATTATGACCAAATAAAGTGTTTTTATTTTAAGCCTTCAAGTTGTGGTGTTACGATTTTTAAACTATTAATTTCGGGATCAAATTTTGTGGTGGTAAGCCACTGATTTTTGACTTAGCTCTGTTTGCCAACATATAGCAATAGATAGCTTACACACACAAGGCAGAAAGTGAAAGAAAAACACTGAAAATTTCCTGGAGTTCTTCCCCAGAGAGTCCTTGTTGCTGATGAGGGGGTATATACTGCGTGACATGAGTGGATCTTAAATACGCTCAGAAGTTTCCCATCAAACTCCCTCCTGCTACTATGAATGCCCCTGGTGCTCTGCTACAGCTACAGGATGAGTACATGGCCAGAAATTGCAGAGAAAATGGCCCACTGTGTGGTG
The DNA here is from genome assembly GCF_049115385.1 of Moschus berezovskii. Classification (NCBI taxonomy): domain Eukaryota; kingdom Metazoa; phylum Chordata; class Mammalia; order Artiodactyla; family Moschidae; genus Moschus; species Moschus berezovskii. The sequence goes on along the minus strand of NC_142485.1, from coordinate 45,339,866 downwards.
AACTTTGTCTCATGGAAAAGAAAATTTGATGAATATGTACATCTTTCCCTGTCCTGTTTACAAATTGCTTGGAAAATGAATCCATGGTGTCTATTAAAAGCTTCAGTGAGATAAAGAAATCAGCTGCAATGGGCAGCTCACAAGTTCTCCATAAAACTATGAACTAGTTGCTTTTTGACATTTTACTATAAATAAAGAAGGAGGTGAGATGAAAGTAGGGAGAAGAAAGAAGGTAAAGAAAGAATGGAGTAGAAGTACAAGAGGAGTAAGAAAGAATATCCGTGGTCAAGAGTCAACCATAACAGTTTGCAATCAAAAGGTAAAAGAATGAAAGCCTGCACTATGATTATTCCAAGTATAGGTTGGAAGTGAATTTGTTCCCACCAGTTTCTCCAGAAATCACCAGAAACTATATTAAAAAAGAAAAACTGGTGATAATACTACGGAATATACTATTTTCCAATCAAAAGAAACTTTTAAAAGCAGGAAAACTTCGGGGCTGGTGTACTGGGATGAACCAGAGGGATGGGATGGGGAGGGAGGTGGGAGGAGGGTTCAAGATGGGGAACACATGTATACCCGGGGCAGATTCATGTCAATGTATGGCAAAACCAATACAATAATTAAAATAAACAAATTTTAAAAAATGCTTTAAAAATACTTAAAATTCAACAGAGAAATACCTCCAAAAAGATATCTAATAAACATGTTTATATTAAATACCACGTAAATCGTATTACATATATGTATATATACATCAGTTCAGTTCAGTTCAGCCGCTCAGTCGTGTCCAACTCTTTGCGACCCCATGAATCACAGTACTCCAGGCCTCCCTGTCCATCACCAACTCCCGGAATTCACTCAAACTCATGTCCATCGAGTCGGTGATGCCATCCAGCCATCTCATTCTCTGTCGTCCCCTTTTCCTCATGCCCCCAATCCCTCCCAGCATCAGATTCTTTTCCAGTGAGTCAACTTTTCGGATGAGGTGGCCAAAGAATTGGAGTTTCAGGTTCAACATCAATCCTTCCAATGAACACCCAGGACTGATCTCCTTTTCCACTGAACAAGATAAACCTCCACAAAATAATCTTATATCTGTTTACTGAACTGCTTTGGAATAGTGTCATTGTTCTAAATGCAGAAATTGATTGTTTTTTAATTTTTTTTTATTGGAATATAGTTGCTTTACAATGTTGTGTTGGTTTTTAACTTTAATAAGTTAAAAGCTTTTCAACATTTCTTTTTTTCTTTTTTTTTCTTTTTTTTCAGAAAACTGAAAAGACATCTGGAAATTGAAGCTCAATGTTCTCTGAAGTGGTTCTGATTATAGAGGGTACTTTGGGAGAAAAGTTTTCCCCAGAGTCATTAACATTTTGTATCACTCTCTTTAAAATGACCATATAAGAAGTAGAGAAGACAGAATTTGTTGCCAACAGTACTGCAAAATGGCAGATTTCAGTTGGTGAGAGACAGACCAGGAACAATAAAAATCTACCAATTTTTGAGTTTCTGGACTCAGGGATTCTCTGAAACCAATTATTCACAAAGCAATTCTTAAGTCACCACAGTTAACTTTGTTTTGGATAGTTACATCCAAATTATGTCAGGAGTGATAGAAAAATAAAGCAAAAGCCAAGCTGTGGTCAATATTGGTGAGATTTTTCAATTCTAAAACGAACATTGAAGGTTTCTGAAAAAGATAGAATTTTATCAAATGTCTATATTTTGAATACTTGTGATATAGTTGCAAGACAATGTTCTTAGAAATAGGGGGAGAATAAAATTTTTAAGATGATAATATAATGATGAAGTGCGTGCAAACCAGACTATTAGATGGATACTAATGACATATGAGTAGGAAAATGCTTGACTTGCAAAAGAAAATGAGGTGTTAGTATGTTTGAAAGGTTCAGAATGTGGAGGAAGAAATTCTTTGAGGTGGATCTTGATTCTGGGAGAAAGAAGCTTTCCTCCTGGACCTTGCTGGATGGACAATGGAGACAGAATCCCCAGGTTTGATTTTAAATGACCAGTTTCTTTTAGATGATAACCAAGACATATTATTCACAGTTCTCAAAAACTGCTATGATTTGATGTCTCTTAAACTTAAGGAATCTCTGAACGGAGAATAAAATGTTTTGTTTAATTCAGGAGGAAAAACAAAAGGAGAGTGAGAGTGTAGATGAATTTTTGAACCCCTATTTGATATCAAACTCTCTTATCGAGAGATGCTGTGTAGGAGAAAGAAAATGAAAATTATGCAAATCTGATTTTAAGATGTACTTTACCTCTAGATAAATTGCTTAGTTTCATGGGGCTTCTGCTCTCCCTCCTGAAAAATGAGAAAGTTTTAAGGGATGTGTTCAAGTCTGAATTGGGTTGTCATTATATCTATTACAGTTTCCATCATTATTTCTACTGTTAAAGAAAGACATACCTGGAATGACTATGCCATCAAGTCTAATATACAGATCAGGAACAACATTGCTACAAAACATACCTCAGAGCACAGAGTTCAGTTGGAATTAACAGATCTTTGGGGGATGTGTGCTCAGATCGATAGATTTCTTGATGATTACCTAAGACACTGTAATCCTCTCCTAAACCAGAACTTGATGAAAGTGAAAGAGGAGAGTGAAAACGTTGGCTTGAAGCTCAACATTCAGAAAACAAAGATCATGGCATATGGTCCCATCACTTCATGGGAAATAGATGGGGAAACAGTGGAAACAGTGTCAGACTTTATATTTTTGGGCTCCAAAATCACTGCAGATGCTGATTGCAGCCATGAAATTAAAAGACGCTTGCTCCTTGGAAGGAAAGTTATGATCAACCTAGATAGCATATTAAAAAGCAGATACATTACTTTGCCAACCAAGGTCTGTCTAGTCAAGGCTATGGTTTTTCCCGTGGTCATGTATAGATGTGAGAGTTGGACTGTGAAGAAAGCTGATCGCTGAAGAATTTATGCTTTTGAACTGTGGAGTTGAAGAAGACTCTTGAGAATCCGAAAGGACTGCAAGGAGATCCAACCAGTCCATTCTAAAGGAGATCAGTCCTGGATGTTCACTGGAAGGACTGATGCTAAAGCTGAAACTCCAGTACTTTGGCCACCTCATGCGTCGAGTTGACTCACTGGAAAAGACCCTGATGCTGGGAGGGATTAGGGGCAGGAGGCGAAGGGGATGACAGAGAATGAAATGGCTGGATGGCATCACCGACTCGATGGACATGGGTTTGAGTGAACTCCGGGAGTTGGTGATGGACAGGGTGGGCTGGCGTGCTGTGATTCATGGGGTCGCAAAGATTCAGACACGACTGAGCGACTGAACTGAATTGAACTGAATTTTAAAAAGTAATCTCTTATGAAAGCCATCAGCGATTGCTTTGGGATGAAGGAAATTCTCTAGTTCTTTAAAGCTTCTTTTTTAGCTTTTCTTATGCTATCACATACTAGGATTAAAATCAAAACTGTGTGAGCTGCCTTTAGCTTGTTTCATAGAAGGATAATCTTAGAAGTCTTCAGTATTTTGCTCTCCCCAGATTCAAACCCAATGCCTTGTACAATGTACATGCTTAATAAGTATTTTTAAGCTGAACTTTCTTAGTTACTTCTTGTAATAGTCATCTCATTGTTTCAGTACTATTCTGATTAACATTATTAATTATTATTAATGATTCACATTATTAATTTACTGTGGCCATCTTATAGTATGTATGGTATGGTGAACAGGTAAATGTGCTCCCAATTTATATGTTTGAAAAAACAAAATTAGATAAATTTTATTTTATTTTTTTTATTCCTACCATTTAATACAATATGTCAACCATGCTATATACTCAGCACATGATTCTTAATGACAACCTCTAAACCGGATACAGGCTATAAAAGATGATTTCACAAGGCTTAAAAATAAAGCTCCCACCCATCAATCCATCCCCGCATGCCACAGTAGTTGATTTTACAATTATTTACACATCTCTCCTGACTCTTTTTCCCCCCAAGGGTTAGTCGATCAGTTGTGTCTGACTCTTTGCAACCCCCTGGCCTGCAGCCCACCAGGCTCCTCTACTCATGGAATTTTCCAGGCAAGAATACTGAAAGTGGGAGCCATTTCCTTCTCCAGTGGATCTTTGTGACCAGGGACAGAACCTGGGTCTCCTGCACTTCAGGCAGATTCTTTACCATCTGTGCCACCAGTGAAGCCCATTTTTTCCCAAACCAGGGCTAAAAACATCCCTGGCACAGACACTAACAGCAAGTAACCTTACCAAAGAGCAGCCAGGAGACAGACTAGTTTTCTACAAGAGATATTCTATAGACTGCAGGGATCTACTTTCAAGTTGTTTAGAATAACTTGCCCCAAACCTGCATAATCAACCTATTCCAAGAAAGTTACCATCAGCTCACCCTAAGAGCCAGAGACCACCCCATAAAGACCAATTCTACTTTATGCAGACCTAAATTCTTCAGTAAGATTAACTTACCTAATAGGATTTAGGGACTCTATGAAGGCCATTATGGTGTCTCCAAAATTAGATAAATTTTAAATAATTTAATCAGCTCCACAACCTGGAGTAGAACATGTATTCAGAACAGCACCACTTGGCTATGTAAGATTTTAGAACTTTGGCATGCCTAAGATGATCATTGTGATTTTTATACACATTTCACATGAACCCTAGGCCCTTCAAGAATGCAAGGACAGCCTTGATATTCTTCCTAACCTTCTAACATCAATGGATATTTTTCTATATGTCTCTCTGTATTACCATATGTCAACTTTTCCCAGAAGTCAAATTCTCAAAGGAATCTTTAAATTTTCAAACAAGTTTAGCCAATTTTAGAATGGTTAAATTTCTCAAAACAGTAATAAAGAAAGAGTATGTTGAGCTGGGAGCTAAAAGAGATGAACTGAAAGAAAATCACACAGAAAAGGTGATGAACAAAAGAAAGTGAAACAAAAGAAAGTGAAACACAAGGTGTCATGTTGATCCTTCTACCTTACAGGGTTGTGTGTGTGCTTAATCCCTCAGTCATGTCTGTCTCTTTGCGACCCCATGGGCTCTAGCCTGCCAGCCTCCTTTATCCACAAGAATTCTCCAGACAAGAATATTGGAGTAAGTTGCCATACCCTCCTCCAGGGAATTTTCCCAAACGAGGGATCGAACCCAGGTCTTCCACATTGCAGGCAGATTCTTTATGGTCTGAGCCACCAGGGAAGCCCTTCTACTTGACAAATCTATTTTATTGCGGAAGCCACAGTGAAAACTTTGGTTTCCTTAAGACTCTCTTAAACTATACCACCCTCCCTGATTTGTTTATCTTTCACTTTTATCTTTAGGAAAATCTCTACATTCATTTAATTTCTATGAAAAATGTAGCTTTCTCTGTGGGAAGGTGAACAGATCTACCAAAGGTTCTTTATGCCTCAAAAGCCTAAATTAGAGAAAGATGGAAATTTCCTTCCCACATATATGACATATTACCCTTCACCTTCATTTTGCATTTCCTAACCTCCACTTTGTTATGTTTCTTCTGAACCTTTCATCAGGTGTAGTTATCCGCTGTTTCAAAATAAATCCAGATGCATGTGGACTACAAGTTATATTCTTAAAATATCATTTTAGAAACATGCAAAGAGTAACACTTTTCTTCTGTGATATACAGCTTTCATTTAAAGCTATCTCTTGGAGAAAGAAATGGCAACCCACTCCAGTATTCCTGCCTGGAAAATCCCATGGATGGAGGAACCTGGTAGGCTATAATCCATGGGGTCACAAAGAGTCGGACACGACTGAGTGACCTCACTTTCACTTTCACTTGGATGTGGAGAAGTTGGTATTCAAGAAGCTTGTGCCACAGTCACTATCTGTATTAGTTTTACTTCCTTCTTAAGGGGAAAAAGACATATGGAAATATATTTTCAAGTTTGCTAAATTATTCTGCATGATTCCTCTCTCATTACAATCATGTGAGTAGACTGTCACTTACCTGTTCAGTTCAGTTCAGTCGCTTACCTGTTAGAACCCCCTAAATTAGCATCAAGGCTTTCCATCCCTTTTGGGAGACAGTCTTCTCATGAAATGCTGAACAAAATATTACATTCTAAAAGGAATATTTTAAGGCATAATGATGTTAGATATTAGCATCACAGAGAGTAGTATTCCCTAATATTTCCCTTTCTTTGCTCATCAGAAATACCCTGAATGTTGCAATAAGTTTACATTTTGGTTTGTCCTCTTAGCCAGTAGAAGAGTAAACTGCCCCTCCTTAAACTCAGGAACCAAGTATGGAAAAGGGTTTAAAGGCATTAGGTGACCCAGGCTGACCAAAGGTACCAGGGAAAAAGAGGAAAATTCAAATGGATGGTAGGGAGGGTGACAGAGGAGAGGAAGAAGAAAACATTGACTTTGGTAAAAATAATAATAATAATAAAGTGGATCACCAAGAAGTTACTCTTCTCCTCCCAGTGTTCTAGGGTGCCCCTTTGTTCTTATTCTCTATGTCTTGTAAACTATTTTTAAGTACAATCTAGGATGATTTGGGAGAATGGCATTGAAACATGTGTATTATCATATGTGAAACGAACCGCCAGTCCAGGTTCCATGAATGATAAAGGTTGCTCGGGGCTGGTGTACTAGGATGAACCAGAGGGATGGGATGGGGTGGAGGTGGGAGGGGGGTTCAAGATGGGGAACACATGTACACTCGGGGCAGATTTATGTCAATGTATGGCAAAACCAATACAATAATGTAAAGTAATTAGCCTCCAATTAAAATAAATAAATTAAAAAAAAAAAGACAACAACAACAAAAAAAGTACAATCTAGGGAAGGCACCATGGTGCTTGAAACAAGATCGTCTTCTGTGCGCTGGAGCCTTCCTTCAACTAGAAACCACAGATTTATAACAAGTAGTCTGAGGATGGAAAGGTATGAGAGCACTGAGTACAAATCTCTTTTTTTCTTTTTCTAACTCAATTTCATTTGTTTTGCTAACTAATAAAGTGACATTTATTAAGGAAAACATCTTATTAAAATAATTTGTATTTATTATTGAGAAAAGTCACTATCTTTTTTTCCTAATAGAATTGCCAAAAATGTAGACTGGGAACTCCTGCCTAAGTTTACCATAATGGAGACAGTCTGATTAAAAATTAAGTCTACAAAAAAGGAAGCAGAACCTACCAGTAGAAGAAATCCATTTTTATAATATGTTTTCAACTGTAGAATTCATTCATTTCCAAACAATTTTATCATCTTTCATTTATTCTTTTTATGTTATTGCTTTTTTGTGCATGTACATCAGCTCATGTGTGTCCACTCAGACATGTCCGATTCTTTGTAACTCCCATAGGCTCTAGCCTGCCAGGCTCTTTCATCCATGCAATTTTCCAAGCAGAAATACTGGAGTGGGTTGCCATTTCCTACTCCATACTGCTTTTTTTTTCATTTATGTAAATAATAAAACAGAGAAGGCAATGGCAAGCCACTCCAGTACCATTGTCTAGAAAATCCCATGGATGGAGGAGCCTGGTAGACTGCAGTCCGTGGGGTCACTAAGGGTCGGACACGACTGAGTGAATTCACTTTCACTTTTCACTTTCACACATTGGAGAAGGAAATGGCAACCCACTCCAGTGTTCTTGCCTGGAGAATCCCAGGGACAGGGGAGCCTGGTGGGCTTCCATCTATGGGGTCACACAGAGTCAGACACGACTGAAGTGACTTAGCAGCAAATAATAAAATGAATCCTAGTAAGCTTACTACCATCTCAAGAACTAAAATATTACCCATAATTAAACATTTTAAACACTTTCTTATTTGCTGCCCACCTCTTCTTCAAAGTAAGAAGTATTTTAATTTTGTCCTAAAAATAAAATACATTTATCGATATATATTTTCCCTGGCTTTGAATTTTATAGAACTTTACATCCTTTATGCAGACTTCTTGGACTTGCTTTTATTTTTTTCATCCAAAAAAACTATGTTTTATTTCGGCTGTTGAATTTAGTTGTAAATTCATTTCCACTGGTATATCACACTCTGCTGTGGGACTATTTCAAAATGTATTTATTCAATATCCAGTCAATAGATATTGGACTGACTACTATGAACGGTAGTTATGAACATAAAAATATGTTTCCTAGGAGGGTAATTAATAGGTTTCAGGATATGCCAATATTCAGATTTACAAACTAATATAAATTTCAGTAAGAAGGAAAGAGGTGCAATCTAGTTATGTGCCAAAAAAGAAGACAAATAGAATATTTGTGAACAGAGCTAAAAACTCCCACATGATTCACAGAGAATCAAACAGAAGTGTGTTCTCTTTTGTTGTTGTTCTTTTGATTAAGAACATAGATAAAATTAAAGTCCTCAAAACAACCTGAGTTCATAGTTTTCATGTCAGTTTAAAAATGTCAATTCTTAACCTCCTTTTCCTTGTTATTTTAAGATAATTTTTTCAATGCTAATGTGATCCAGAGTCCTGTGAAGGAAAGATAATTTCTTTGAGGCAGAAAAACTTATTCTTGTTTATTAAACATGATTAAAATATCTGATCTATACAATTAGATAAGAGGTTTATGATTATGTTTCTATCACTAAAGAACATATTTATGAAAGCATTTCCATATTGCTGCAAGGTGACATCAGTTAAAGACACCTTTTAGAATTTAGGAGAAGAGGCATTATAATGAAGGATCTTAATTAGAGTATTGCATAATATCAGAGTTCTTTGTTCAACTGCATATGGCCTGGATTCAAAACCCTAGTCAAGTAGAATAATATATTCTGTTGTTTAAATGATGAAGAGATGTATAATATTTACTTTCTCATCGATTTGTTAAAGAATTCTACAAATAGACTAACTTCCAGGACTTTGAATCCTTAGTAAATCTAGTACCTGGTACCATATAATGGCAAGCACTGTCTGCAAGTACTTTAAACTATGACAGATTCCTTACATTGAGAGACGGACTCAAAAAAATATATTGTCTTTATTCTATCTCATAATTTATAAATTCAGTATGAATTGGTGGGAATAGCTGAAATGAATAGCTGAATAGATGAAATGCAGAGGATTTTCAGAGCAGTGAAAACACTCTATATGATACTATTGATATAATGATGGACACATATCATTATACTTTTCTCCAAATTCGTGAAATATACAAGAGAGAACCCTAAGGGAAACTACGGAATTTGGGTTATTATGTGTCAATGTAAGTTCATCATTTGGAACAAATTTGGAACAAATCAACTCTAGGAGAAGGTGATAATGGTAGATATTACATATGTGTAAGGGTAGGGGTATATGAGAAACCTGTACATTCCTTTCAATTAAGCTGTGAACTTAAAACTGTTCTTTAAAAAAAAAGAAAAGCCTTTATTAAAAAGTAATCCAATGTATTTACTCCCTGATGTACAGGCTTCTACATGAAAATGCCAGGTGTTTCTCTAGAGTATAATTTCTTGGAGCCATGAGCTACATTGAGGGAAGGATTGTGACATATTCTTTAGATCAGCCTTACTTAGAGATGCCTTGGGACTACAGTCCCAGCCTTTGACTCATGAAGCAGGGCAGGAAAAAGTGCATTCTCTGAGGTATATCCAAACTGTGGTCACTGCCTCCTTCCAATGCAGTCTCCAGTGTCCATGGATGATGCAATGCTTTAATTAGTCAGAACACTTGGTGCCAAAGCATGACCCACTCTAATAGGCACTTTGGTCTATCAACTCCCCAGTGACAACTTCATCAACAAGTGGTTTCTTGACAAGAAGATTTGGACTTAATCCTGCTATCAAGCTACTGAAAATGGCTCCTATTAGCAAGCTGCAATTCCCCCAACGTAATAAAATGTTCTCTGAAGACATTACATCAGCTATCTTGAATGGTGCCTCTGTCTCTAGTGCCCTGCAGTCAGGGATGGAGACCGAGGCCCGTTTCCTTTCTCCCCATTTGAAAGTTCAAGCCAACTCTCTGCTTTTACCCAGAGTATCTTCCTAAGATCACTCTTCTCCCACTTCCTGTCACTCGGAGCATGGGCATAGGGACATCTTCACATTAAGACTGTGTGTCCCTTTGTGAAGTTTTCATTGTTTGCATACATGGCACCTAAGGGTACCTTTTCAATGTGTAGCCACTTATTTCTCAAATTTAAGTATTTTTCAAAAGATTGTTAAATAGGTAAGTTCTGAAGTATAGATTCATGCCTGGTCTTCAGCCAAAAATTTTATCAACTTATAATTCAGCATTTGAAAGATAGAAGAACTAAACGCTGACATTAGTGTCATTTATGACCTCTCTGCCCCTCTGGAATATGACTGTGTAATTTACTGTCATGTACAATCTCCATAATGATGCTATTACAACTCAGTCACAAGATTCAGATTCATTGTTATTACACACATGTATGTGTGCTCAGTCTCTCAGTCATCTCTGACTCTTTTTGGCTCCATGGACTCTAGTCCACCAAACTCCTCTGTCCATGGAATTCTCGAGAGAAGAATACTAGAGTGGGTTGCCATGTCCTAACTCAGGGAATCTCCTGACCCAGGCCTCAAAACCACGTCTCTTTTGTCGCCTTCATAAGCAGGCAGATTCTTTATTACTGTGCTCCCAGGAAGCCCTAAGATAACATATTTACTCTCAAATATTGGTGAACATTTTAGGTGTGACTAAGAGACAATATTTCCTTATTCATTTCATTTTTTTCACTTCAGTTTCTTGCTGCAAATTAATTAGCAAAATTACCCAATAGGACTTTCACAATTTAGTGATATTCAATCGGGTGGGTGTGCATGCTTAAAAAGCTGAAGTTGAACGGTTCTATGAAGACCTAAAAGATCTTTTAGAACACCAAAAATATATGTCCTTTTCGTCATAGGGGATTGGAATGAAAAAGCAGGAAGTCAAGAAACACCTGGAGTAATGGGCAAATTTGGCCTTGGAGCACGGAATGAAGCAGGGCAAAGGCTAATAGAGTTTTGCCAAGAGAACGCACTGGTCATAGAAAACACCCTCTTCCAGCAACACAAGAAGAATCTACACATGGACATCACTGACATCAGATTGATTATACTCTTTGCAGCCAAAAAAGGAGAAGCTCTATACAGTCAGCAAAAACAAGACCAACAACTGACTGTGGCTCAGATCATGAACTCCTTATTGCCAAATTCAGACTTAAATTGAAGAAAGTAGGGAAAACCACTAGACCATTCAGGTATGACCTAAATCAAATCTCTAATAATTTATACAGTGGAAGTAAGAAATAGATTTAAGGGACTAGATCTGATAGACAGAGTGTCTGATGAACCATGGATGGAAGTTCATGACATTGTACAGGAGACAGGGAGCAAGATCATCCTCAAGAAAAAGAAATGCAAAAAGGCAAAATGGCGGTCCAAGGAGACCTTACAAATAACTTACAAAAAGAAGAGAAGTCAAAAGCAAAGGAGAAAAGGAAAGATATACCCATTTGAATGCAGAGTTCCAAAGAATAACAAGGAAAGAAAAAAAAAAAAAAGCCTTCCTCAGTGATCAATGTAAAGAAATAGAGGAAAACAATAGAGTGGGAAAGACTAGAGATCTCTTCAAGAAAATTAGAGATACCAAGGGAACAGTTCATGCAAAGATGGGCTCGATAAAGGACAGAAATGGTATGGACCTAACAAAAGCAGAAGATATTAAGAAGAGGTGGCAAGAATGCAGAGAAGAACGCTACAAAATATATCTTCATTATCCATATAATATAGGTGATCACACACCTAGAGCCAGACATCCTGGAATGTGAAGTCAAGTAGGTCTTAGAAAGCATCACTATGAACAAAGCTAGTGGAGGTGATGAAATTCCAGTTGAGCTAATTCAAATCTTGAAAGATGGTGCTGTGAAAGTGCTGCACTCAATATGCCAGCAAATTTGGAAAACTCAGTCGTGGCCACAGGACTGGAAAATGTCAGTTTTAATTCCAATCCCAAAGAAAGGCAATGCCAAAGAATGTTCAAACTACCACACAATTGCACTCATCTCAGGCTAGGAAAGTAATGCTCAAAATTCTCCAAGCCAGGCTTCAGCAATATGTGAACAGTGAACTTCCAGATGTTCAAGCAGGTTTTAGAAAAGGCAGAGGAAACAGAGATCAAATTCCCAACATCTACTGGATTATCAAAAAAGCAAGAGAATTCAAGAAAAACATCTATTTCTGCTTTATTGACTATGCCAAAGCCTTTGACTGTGTGGATCACAAGAAACTGTGGAAACTTCTGAAAGAGATGGGACTACCAGACCACCGGATCTGCCTCTTCAGAAACATGTATGTAGGTCAGGAAGCAACAGTTAGAACTAGACATGGAACAACAGACTGGTTCCAAATAGGAAAAGGAGTACATCAAGGGCCTGCTTATTTGATTTCTATGCAGAGTACATCATAAGAAACACTGGGCTGAATGAAGAACAAACAGGAATCAAGATTGTCTGGAGAAATATCATTAACCTCAGATATGCAGATGACACCACCTTTATAGCAGAAATTGAAGAAGAACTAAAGAGTCTCTTGATGAAAGTGAAAGAGGAGAGTGAAAAAGTTGGCTAAAGCTCAAAATTCAGGAAACTAAGATCATGGCATCTGGTCCCATCACTTCATGGGAAATATATGGGGAAACAGTGGAAACAGTGGCTGACTTTATTTTCTCGGTCTCCAAAATCACTGCAGATGGTGACTGCAGCCATGAAATAAAAAGAATCTTACTCCTTGAAGAAAAGTTGTGACCAACCTAGACAGCATGTTAAAAAACAGAGACATTACTTTGCAAACTAAGGTCCATCTCTTCAAGGCTATGGTTTTTCCATGTATGGATGTGAGAGTTTAATTATAAGGAAAGCTGAGTGCTGAAAAACTGATGCTTTTGAAGTCTGGTGTTGGAGAAGACTTGAGAGTCCCTTGGACTGCAAGGAGATCCAATCAGTCCATCCTAAAAGAAATAAGTCCTGAATGTTCATTGAAAGGACTGATATTGAAGCTGAAACTCCAATATTTTGGCCACCTGATGCAAAGAACTGACTCAGTGGAAAAGACCCTGATACTGGGAAGGATTGAGGTGGTGGAATGGTACCACTGACTCAATGGCCATGAGTTTGAGTAAACTCTGGGAGCTGGTGATGGACAGGGAGGCCTGGTGTGCTGCAGTCCATGGGTTCGCAAAGAGTCAGACGCGACTGAGCAACTGAACTGCACTGAACTCTGTGCATGCACACAGACACAGACACACACACACACACACACACACACTGAAAATCTTTTAAAATATATGATATTTATCTCTAAAAATTACTTTTTTGTTTGTTTTGGAGATTTTTGTGCAATGATGATTATTGGCAGGGTTCTCTGTGAATTCCTCTAATAAGGTGCTGGGAAAGATTTATCACAACTGAACAGGAAGAGAAGGAAAACTTAGGATACAGGATGAATCAGATTAAAAATGCATGGGCTTTTGATGGAGGGAAGATAAGTTCTTCATGGAACTAACTGAGAATGGCGGATGCTCTGGGTACCACTTTGTTTCGAGAATGATCTTTCTGCGTTGGTTCTCACCAGGGCATTCTGTAACATAATTGGCCAGGTGTTTCCAGCTACTGAAATAGGACTGAAGAACTGACAACTACCAAGATTGCCATTCTTGCTGTGTGGTGTCAGAGAAGGATGCTGGGCCATCTGAGAGTGTAGGGAGACCACTGTAGTATCAGTGGTATGTAGTGAAGCTAACTCATCATGGGTGATCATCTGAACCAGATTTGAGGAACATTATGTGGTTCCGCAGCCTTCTGGGAACATGTGAGCAGAGCTCCTTCCCCCAATTGGATCATAAATAGTCTGTAGTAAAGTGTGCCCTCAGATTTGAGTGACTTCAGATTAGATTAGAAGTCTTCAGTAGTTGGCTTTTGGTCATTTTGATGTTAGCTCTGGTGAACTCTGACCTCAGGGCCTACAATTTCAATGTATTTTGGCATTTCTGTTCCCATCTTAGTTGTCTAAGGCTGGCTGGATGTAAACTGGATCAATGACCTTAGCTACCTTATTTTCTTTAACATCCTTTCTTTTATACTCTCTATCATTTACCATGTCTTCATTTTTAAAACTATGATTTACCATATATGCTATTGTATATTTGGGGAAATTTCCTCCTCCTGATACTTCAAGCTGGCCCAGAAGATATTCTGTTTTTGTTTTCTGTTTAATTTACCACTATCCAAGTGAAGAATTTCCAGAGTGCTTTTATTGTTCTGTTTTTTCATGAAGGATCCCTGACTTAAATTAATTAAATAATTTTAAATGAATTAAAGTTCTTAAAAGTTACTTGTGTTGCTGTTATACATGTTAGAAACCAATATAATATTGTAAAATAAAAAAAATTAAAAAAAAAAAAAGAACAGTAAAGGCATTGTTGGGGACTTGGATTTTTCAATGTATTTTTACAGGTTATTTTGTCTTCTCTCATGAAGTAAAAGTGAATGAAGTAAAATTTTCCCCATTTTCACACTGAGGACTTTCTTGGTTGAAACCACCGTTAAACAAAAAAAACAAAAAAAAAAATCAAACTCTCACATGATTACAATTTTGAGATACTCTAACCACTAATATTTTTACCAATTTTAAAATGATTTAAATTTTTGAGGGCATTTCTTAGCTCAAAAAGGCAACAACAGATTTCTCCATATATAGCCAACAAACTCTAAATATTCACATAAAAATTTCAATTTATTTTCCTATTTAATTAATTATTTAAGAGATCATAATTTTCTTTTAGCTATTTAATTCTCACAGCTTTCACGACTGCCACTCATCTTGGACAATTTTGCCCTTGCAAAGATAAATACATACATATACCTCAAACTCAGTCCTGTCTGACTCTTTGCCACCCCATGGACTATAGCCTGCCAAGCTCCTCTGTCTGTGGAAGAACGTGGGAGACACCAGCTCAATCCCTGGGTCAGGAAGATCCCCTGGAGAAGGGAATGGCTACACACTCTAACATTCTTGCCTGGAGAATTCCATGGAGAGAGGAGCCTGGCTGGCGACAGTCCCTGGAGTAGCAAAGAGTAGGACACAACTGAGTGACTAACACTTTCATTACGTATACCTCAACTTGCATAAAAAATGTGAACACAAAGAAGATGCATGGAGGCTCAGATTCCCAGAACTTTCCCAACTGCTGTCTTTCTCTACTTGCTGAATGTAACAAACTTAAAGGAAAAACAGAGCATCAATTGCCACAAATGTCCGCAAATCCAACCACGACCCTACCCCATAATCATAGAGTTTAGAACAAGACAAGTTTCTGTGCTCACTGAAATCCTCAAACACATTGGATCATAGGAAGCTGAGCTCTCCTGAGAGTATGAGGCTAGGTTCCTTGATTACCCATGCCTTTGCCTAAATATTCACACAGCTAGAAGAAGTTCCCAAAATATAAAGCACAGGATCGTCTTCTCACTATAGGTTTAAGAAAATGACTACTTTTACCATTCTTCTTTCCTTCTCACTTGTTCTCATTCCTTATACTTTTCCATCTTCTGTATCTACAGATTTCAAAACAACTTAAATCTGGCAGAAAGCTATTATTACTTCCCTAAGAGAAACCCCCAGAACACTATTTATTCTTGATTTTATCTCAAATATTTGTTGCTAACTATTCTTATAATGAGGGCTTTCTTTGGTGGATCAGACGGTAAAGAATCTGCCTTCAATGCAGGAGACCAGGGCTCGATCCCTGGGTCAGGAAGATCCCCTGGAGAAGAGAATGGCAACCCACTTCAGTATTCTTGCCTGGAAAATTCCATAGACAGAGGAGGCTGGTGGGCTACAATCCATAAGGTTGCAGCCATGAAATTAAAAGACGCTTACCCCTTGGAAAGAAAGTTATGATCAACCTAGACAGCATATTAAAAAGCAAAGACATTGCATTGCCAACAAACGTCCATCTTGTCAAGGCTATAGTTTTTCCAGTAGTCATGTATGAATGTGAGAGTTGGACTATAAAGAAATCTGAGCACCAAAGAATTGATACTTTTGACCTGTGGTGTTGGAGAAGACTCTTGAGAGTCCTTTGGACTGCAAGGAGATCCAACCAGTCCATGCTAGAGGAGATTAGTCCTGGGTGTTCATTGGAAGGACTGATGTTGATACTGAAACTCCAATATTTGACTACCTGATGTGAAAAGCTGGCTCGTTTGAAAATACCCTGATGCTGGGAAAGATTGAAGGTGGGAGGAGAAGGGGATGACAGAGGATGAGATTGTTGGATTTCATCACCAACTCAATGGATATGAGTTTGAGTAAGATCCAGGAGTTTGTGACGAACAGGGAGGCCTGCTGTGCTACAGTCCATGGGGTCTCAAAGAGTCGGACATGACTGAGCAACTCAACTTAACTGAATAAAGCAAATTATGGGATTATAAAAGCAAATCATGGCTCAGTTAGTAAAGAATCCACCTGCAATGCAGGAGATCTGAGTTTGATCCCTGAGTTGGGAAGATCCTCTGGAGAAGGGAACTTCTACCCACTCAAGTATCATGGCCTGGAGAATTCCATAAACAGAGGAGCCTGGTTGGCTACAGTCCATGGTTACTTGGCTTTGGGGGCTTCCCTGGTGACTCAGATAGTAAAGAATCTGCCTTTTCAAACCAGGAGACCCGGGTTTGATCCCTGGGTCAGGAAGATTCCCTGGAGAAGGAAATACAATACACTCCAGTATTCTTGCCTGGGAATTCCATGAACAGAGGAACCTGGCAGCCTAAGTCCATGGGTCTTAAAGAATCAGACACGGCCAAGCAACGAACACACAGAGCAGGGCATAAGAAAACATTGAAATGGTATTATTAGGTAGTTAGAATAGGAAAAATGAGTCCAAACTAACAGTGGCTAAAAGACAAAGAAAGGAAAAAACTTGTAAAAATAGAACACAGTAAGGTCCAAGGACCAGAGTGAGAACTTCAGGTGAAGCAAACAGCCCTCCTGGCTAGCCCGGTTTACATAGGGCAGTCTCAGGTTCAAGAGCACAAACATAAATAGAGGAGCCAAATTTGAGCCTCTAGCCTCTTGTCTCTTCTCTTCACGTCTTTTGAGTTGCCCCATCCCCACTCCTCGAGGGTGTATTTTCCTTTGCTTGCCAAAGAAAACTGAACGGTAACACAGAGTTGTAACACTGGTCTGTCTGTCATTTCAAATCTTTGCTATGGGAAGACAAAACCAAGGAATTTACAAACTCCCCTGATAGTATCAAGCTAATGAATGGGAGTCTGCAAGAAATCTCGAGCTAGGTGGAGGAGTTGCTAAAATAATTATGATTGAGAAATAAGCAGAAAAAAATAGGCAACTGCAAATTAAGAAGTATCTATTGGAAATCTAGGAGGCAATGTAAGTCAGATATCTGAGTAGAGAATCTTGATACTTAGGAATTATTTTGAGGAACCAAATCTTGCTTTCCACTTTTGTTGTGAAACTACTCAAGGATATCAATTTAATACCATCAAATAAAAGACAAAGCCAGTTCCAAAAGGAGGAGGGGGAATGCATTCTAAGATGTATATGACTCTGCTAGATGACATCATGAGTGTCCATTCTGTCCATTCTGTTATTGAGATAACAGTGCAGGAATAAATGATTGAACATTTAATGTTGTGGTCTACATTTCTGCCTGCACAGTTGATTACTGATTGGCCCCAGTTATGTCCTTGCCCCAGGGAAAATTTTTATTAAAGTAGGTGGGTGGAAATTCACTTGGTTAGGGATTAACACCACCATCAGAGGAGAATCAGCCTCAAGGGGTCAGAAAGAATGATGTAGGTCTGTTCCATTTCACAGCTGCACAAACAGGCACTGAACTCTTATAGTCCAGGTTCATCTCCCCAAGATGAACAGTACCTGCATAATGTAATTTCTAAGAACTGAAAGAAAAATGTTTCTACTTTGACTTCACACTACAATCAACTGGATCTAAATGATTTGGTAACCACTGTACTTGGGCAACGGAGAAGGCATTGGCAAGCCACTCCAGTACTATTGCCTAGAAAATCCCATGGATGGAGGAGCCTGGTAGGCTGCAGTCCATGGGGTCGCTAAGAGTCAGACACGACTGAGAGACTTTACTTTCATTTTCACACATTGGAGAAGGAAATGGCAACCCACTCCAGTGTTCTTGCCTGGAGAATCCCAGGGACAGGGGAGCCTGGTGGGCTGCTGTCTATGGGGTCACACAGAGTCGGACATGACTGAAGTGACTTAGCAGCAGCAGCAGCAGTACTTGGGCGACTTTTAGCAATCATCCCTAATTAGAGAGAAGGTAAATCCTTTGGTAAACCAGAAGTGGAGAAGGAAATGGCAACCCGCTCCAGTATTCTTGCCTAGAAAATCAAAAAGTTTATTTCTTCATTAAGAACATAAATATTGGATGTCTCTTTTAAATCTCTCTCTGAAAGCAATAAAAATTTTAATCATGCAAATTTGACTAAGCAGTAATAAATGATGTTTATTTAATCTATATCCCATACATCATTTCTGAACTGTGAAAAAAAAAAAGAAAAGAAAAAAAAATCAACTTGGAATAATTTCTCTTGGTTCTTGGACTCCCTAAAGTTACCTCTTGTGAATGAACCTTGAGTTGGTAAGATTTTAGGTTAGATGCAAATAAATGCAATTATTTAAAAAGAAATAGCATAAGAAAGGAGAATTGATGGAAAAGTTCATTACAACAAAATTGTCAAATTTTTCGCTGTTATTCTTATTTTTAATTCATTTTCATTAACATAATTCCAAATGGATTTGATAGTTCTATCACAAAGCTGGACAACAAACTATCATTATCAGTACATCATTATCAGAACAAACTTCATTATTAAAAATGACTCACCTCCCAGAATATTAGAAGTAAAAGCAAAAATAAACAAATGGGACCTAATTACAATTAAAAGCTTCTTCACAGCAAAGGAAACTATAAGCAAGGTGAAAAGACAGCCTTCAGAATGGGAGAAAATAATAGCAAATGAAACAACTGACAAAGAATTAATCTTCAAAACATACAAGTAGCTACTGCAGCTCAATTCCAGAAAAATAAACGACCCAATCAAAAAATGGGCCAAAGAACTAAACAGGCATTTCTCCAAAGAAGACATACAGATGGCTGACAAACACATGAAAAAATGCTCAACATCCCTCATAATCAAAGAAATGCAA
The DNA here is from genome assembly GCF_049115385.1 of Moschus berezovskii. Classification (NCBI taxonomy): domain Eukaryota; kingdom Metazoa; phylum Chordata; class Mammalia; order Artiodactyla; family Moschidae; genus Moschus; species Moschus berezovskii. The sequence goes on along the minus strand of NC_142485.1, from coordinate 45,320,627 downwards.
ATCAAAACCACAATGAGATACCATTTCACGCCAGTCAGAATGGCTGCTAACCAAAAGTCTACAAACAGTACATGCTGGATAGGGTGTGGAGAAAAGGGAACCCTCTTACCCTGTTGGTGGGAATGCAAACTAGTACAGCCACTATGGAGAACAGTGTGGAGATTCCTTAAAAAACTGGAAATAGAACTGCCATATGATTCAGCCATCGCACTCCTGGACATACACACCGAGGAAACCAGAATTGAAAGAGACACATGTACTCCAATGTTCATTGCAGCACTGTTTATAATAGCCAGGACATGGAAGCAACCTAGATGTCCATCTGCAGATGAATGAATAAGAAAGCTTTGGTACATATACACAACGGAGTATTACTCAGCCATTAAAAAGAATGCATTTGAATCAGTTCTAATGAGGTGGATGAACCTGGAGCCTATTATACAGAGTGAAGTAAGCCAGAAAGAAAAACACCAATACAGTATACTAACACATATATATGGAATTTAGAAAGATGGTAATGATAACCCTGTATGCTGCGGCTGCTACTAAGTCACTTCAGTCGTGTCCGACTCTGTGTGACCCCATTGACGGAAGCCCACCTGGCTCCCCCATCCCAGGGATTCTCCAGCCAAGAACACTGAAGTGGGCTGCCATTTCCTTCTCCAATATGTGAAAGTGAAAAGTGAAAGTGAAGTCGCTCAGTCGTGTCTGACTAGTAGCGACCCCATGGACGGAAGCCCACCAGACTCCTTTCTCCATGTGATTTTCTAGGCAAGAGTACTGGAGTGGCTTGCCATTGCCTTCTCTGGATAACCCTGTATACGAGACAGCAAAATAGACACAGGTGTATAGAAAAATCTTTGGGACTCTTTGGGAAAGGATGAGTGTGTGATGATTTGGGAGAATGGCATTGAAACATGTATATTATCATATGTGAAACGAATCATTCCAGATTCAACGCATCATACAGGATGCTCGGGGCTAGTGCACGGGGATGACCTAGAGGGAGGATAAGGAGCAGATGGAGGTGGGAGGGGGGTTCAAGAAGGGGAACACATGTACATCCGGGGTGGATTCACGTCAATGTATGGCAAAACCAACCAATATAATATTGTACAGTAATTAGCCTCCAATAAAAATTTGAATTAAATTTTAAAAAAAGAAAAAAAAAGAAATTAGAAAGTATAGCCATCTCTCAGCAGAACTACTTCCAGATAGGAATGTTTTCTGAAAGATTATATTTTGTGAAAAAGTGAAATTTTTATAACCAAAGTTTACTATCAAATTTAGATGTTTTTCTAGGACTCATTCTTAGTGACCCCCTGACTTTTGAAAGTGCAGTGTACAGTTTTAAAATCTTAATCAACCGTTTTATTTTTTGTTTATCGATTATTTAGAATCTCTTTTTTTTTTTTTTTTACCAGAATTTTCTGGTTAATCCTTCTACTTCCTCTAAACCTCCAATCACATCTTGAGTGCCTCACCCAACCCCTCGGTGTGCATAAGACATCCTGAGATTTGTCATTTGTCCTCAGGACTTCCCTGGCAGCTCAGACGGTAAAGCATCTGCCTTCAATGTGGGAAACCTGCATTCGATCCCTGAGTCAGGAAGATCCTCTGGAGAAGAAAATGGCAACCCACTCCAGTACTCTTGCCTGGAAAATCCCATGGACAGAGGAGCCTGCTAGTCTGCAGTCCATGGGATCGCGAAGAGTCTGACACCACTGAGTGACTTCATTTCACTTCACTTCTTAGATTTATGAAAGATTTTGTTTCTCTATCAAAACAAGCCTTCATCCTACTTAGGTGACTACTTCTCTCCAACTTCTGGTACCAGATGAACTGTCATTACTTTAGAGAGCCTTCCTCTGTGGCTCTATTCAATGGTTCTTATATTCTCGCCATTATTCTCTACGTCTCTGTTTTCATTTTTTTAGTAACAATGACCAAAAGCAAGTATATTTCATATAATTATCCTCTGACTTTTATTACTTTCCATGCCGGTCTAGACTGGACAAGCCTCCAGGAAGGGATTTTTTTTTTTTTTTTGACTGTGCTGGTCTTCTTTGCCTTATGGGTTTTTCTCTAGAAGCAGCAAGCAGGGGCTACTCTCTAGTTCCTGTATGGGCTTCCCACCGTGGTGACTTCTTTTGTTGTAGAGCATGAATTCTAGAGCTTGTGGACCTCAATAGATTCGGCCCACAGGCTCTAGAGCACAGCTTCAATAGTTGTGCTACATGGGCTTATTTGCTCTGTGGCATGTGTGACCTTCGCAGATGGGGAGCCCTTTCTCCTGCATTGGGAGGTGGATTCTTTACCGCTGAGATACTAAGGAAACCCAGAAGGGATTTTTATTTATCCTTCCCATGTATTCATTTTTCAATATAAAACACAAGAGCCTATATTTTTCAAATAGCCCGATTCTGATGGTTGAGGCATAAAAAGAAACAAACACTAAAATTAAAAGTAACTGAAAAAAGAAGGCAGAAAGTGAATGTTATGATAGAGTTAATGGAAATGGAAGGCTGTGATTATTTCATAGAAGGTACTTCATATTGGGCAGTCAGAAAAGGATTCTATTAGCATGTATCTTTTAAACTGATTAGAATTCTGTTGATATTACCTTAGAAAAAAGTTATGAGCTAAATTAATATTTTAATACCAATGAACTGAGTAGTTATAAAAATGGTCAGAAGGAAGCAGTCATGTGAGGATTAGTGAGATAAAGAATCTAGAGAGAAAACTCTAATTCAAGAAATATCATGGTGTTTTTGAGGAAATGCAAAATAACAGAGTGAGTGGAACATAGTGATCCAGGCAGAGAGAGGCCAGAAGCAAGATCAAAAATGTATGAGGGACTCAGATCATGTATGCAATGCTGATACCTCTGAGGTTTTATTCAAGCATGGGTAAATAAGTTCCCCAGTATATTAAATTTGAATAAACAAAAGAAAAAAGAATGAAAGTTATATTTGGATTATGTCTTGTTTGCTTAAGATGACACCAGCCTAATGGAAGAAGTAAAGGGGAACTAAAGAGCCTCTTGTTGAAAGTGAAAGAGGAGAATGAAAAAGCTTTCTTAGAACTCAACATTGAAAAAAAGAAGATCATGGCATCTGATCCCATCACTTAATGGAAAATAGATGGAGAGAAAATGGAAACAGTGACAGACTTTGTTTTCTTGGACGACAAAATTACTCCAGATTGTGACTGCAGCCATGAAATTAAAAGATGCTTGTTCCTTGGAAGGAAAGCTATGACAAATCTAGAGAGCATATTAAAAATCAGAGATGTCACTTTGACGACAAAGGTATATGTAGTCAAAGCTATCGTTTATCTTGTAGTCATGTATGGATGTGAGAGTTGGACCATAAAGATTGAGTGCCAGAAACTTGGTGCTTTTGAACTGTGATGTTGGAGAAAATTCTTGAATGTTCCTGGAACAGCAAAGAGATCAAATCAGTCAGTCCTAAAGGAAATCAGTTCTGAATATTCATTGGAAGGACTGATGCCAAAGTTGAAGCTCCAATACTTTGACCACCGGATGCAAGAAGCTGACTCATTGGAAAAGACTCTGATTCTGGGAAAAAGTGATGGCAGGAGGAGAAGAGGGTGACAGAGCATAAGATGGTTGAATGGCATCATCAACTCAATGAACATGAGTTAAAGTGAACTCTGGGAGATAGTAAAGGACAAGGAAGCCTGACATGGGGTTACAAAGAGTCGGACAGGACTGAGCGATTGAACAATAACAACTTAAGAACCAGTAGCACTTTATGTAATCCTTATAAGACCAGGTTGTCCCTGGTAGCTCAGCTGGTGAGGAATCTGCCTGCAATGCAGGAGACCCCAGTTCAATTCCTGGCTTGGGACAATCCCCTGGAGAAGGGATAAGCTACCCACTCCAATATTCTTGGGCTTCCCTAGTGGCTCAGCTGGTAAAGAATCAGCCTGTAGTGCAGGAGAGCTGGCTTCAATCCTTAGGTTGGAGAGGTACGCTGGAGGAGGGCATGGCAACCCACTCCTGTGCTCTTGCTTAAAAAATACCCGTGGACAGAGGAGCCTGGAGTATATGGGGTTGCAAAGAGTCAGACATGACTGAACTACTAAGCACAGCACAGCATAGGATCAAATGGAAATGTTTTAAAAACAGAAATTTAGATATAAAATTAGAAAAATGGGAAGTGTTTATTTGTAGGGAGTGTATAACAAGTTTACAGCTTGTGAGTATGATGTTAAAAGCTCTGACAGATATCATTTTTGGTCTTAAGTATCTTTCTTTTCCTGTCACTAGTTTTTATATTAGAGTTATTGGGAATCTTAGGTGCAACATAATAACATTTTGTCTTCACTTGACAGAAATGATTCCCTTAAAGCAATACTTAAGTACTTGAGTATTAAATGATACTTAAATATCACAAAACAGTTTGAATTGGAATTATAAGCTCAGGTTCTAAAATAGCATTACAGTACTTTATCATGAGATTATATAGTGGTGTGGTAGTGGGAGTGGTGAGTGAAAACTATTTATATATTAAGCTATCTTCAAATACACATTTTTTGAATAACCTCATATAAAATAAAATTTTGAGAAGCATTTTCAATTTCAGGTTCTTCCCAGAATCCTGAAACTTGAGTTTTCAGATGCTTTAGGGAAGCAAAAGAACAAAAATGCTTCTTTCCTGTACACCAAAAAAAATAAAAAATAAAAAAAAAAAAAACAGAGAAAACTTAATGATATGGGAATAGCCTGAAACTTCATTATTTCCTGCAAATGTTCATATTCCCAGAAGTGATTCTCAAAGTATAAGGAAGATGAAGCTTCTTCTCTCCTACTTGGATAAAACGACCACTTCCTTTCACATGCCCTCTCTTTATAAAGCACCATTTTCTGTCCTCTCTCCTTCCCTTTACATCCCTTCTGCACATTCGTGCTGGCAAACTCTTATTTCCCTCTCCTTCGTGAAGAGCAATGTGAAAGACTCTGAAGGGAAACTGACTGGCTGGCTGTTATTTCCTATTAAGCCAAATATAAAACCCTTCATCTTCTTAATTATTCATGATATTTTCAGATGTTTTTCAGTATAGTCTATGTTTTCACTGATAGTTCCAGCTTTTATAGGAGTTCGAGGGTCATCAGTGTAGACAAGTAGTGAGGTGGATTCAGCACTGATTTCAGAGTAACATTTTCTCAGAGAATCTTCTCAAATTGTTAGGTTGTCAAGACAGAAACCGTGATTCTGTAAAGTTCCAGTCCCTTATGGATAAGCTCTTATGACCACCTTCATAAGGACTAGAACAAAATCTAGGAAAAGAATCAATGTGCACACACACACACACACACACACACATTCTGTCAGTCCATTTCTCTATGAGGAAATATTTGTATAGGAAACTTAATTATCATGTGAATATTGTCTGATGTTGATAGAATTAAATTAAGAGTCATCAGAGGTTGTTCAGAATTGTTATGGATTTTATTTTCTATTGCAAGCCTCTCAGAATAATGATGCTGTGTATCTCTGTCTTTATATCTATGTATTTCTTTACTCTTGCTTCTGGACAATAATACGCTATTTCTTCTGTCCAGAAAGCAGAACTAAATCATTAAGGAAATATACACAAGGATTCCTGTATATGCACCTATCAACTGAAGTCATGCTTTGCTACACCATAACATTTTCATGGCATTTTTCACTTCTTCATTCTGTAGTGTATAGATCAGTGGGCTAAGCAAGGGTGTCCCGATTGTATAAAATACAGCCACCATCTCGTCTTTTGGAAATGTGGTTGGTGGGTGTGTGTATATGAATATACATGGGCCAAAAAGTATGACAACCACAATGAAGTGGGAGATGCATGTAGAAAGGGCTTTTCCCTTCCTTCTGCACGGTGATTTCTCAGTGAGTACAAGATGACAACATAGGAGATAAACAGGATTATGAAGCCCACCACGCATATGGCTCCACTATTAGAAACAACATGCAAAGTTATCACAGACGTGTCCATGCAGGCAAGTTTCAACAAGGGTTGCAAGTCACAGAACTAGTGGTCAATCAGATTGGGGCCACAGAAGGGCAACCTCAAAGCCAGCAAAATCTGTGCTGAAGAGTGAATACAAGACCCCACGCAGGCTAGAATCACCAGTACACCACAGAGGTGCCGGTTCAAGATGGTTGTATATCACAAGGGTTTACAGATGGCTATGTAGCGATCAAAGGACATGAGGATGAGCACAAAGATCTCCATGCATCCAAAGAAATGGGCTGCAAAGACCTGGGTCATGCACTCATTGTAGGAAATGGTTTTCTCCTGAGAAAGGGCATCCACAATTAACCTGGGGGCTATGGTTGTAGAGAAGCAGGCATCAGCAAAGGACAGATAGAATAGGAATACATGGGACTCCCAAGTGTCCTGCTTGTCTTAATCACTACAATAAGAAACTTCCCCAAATGTTGCAAGGTATAGGATCAAGAAGACTCCAAATATCACTTTCTGATTTCCCGCATCCTGTGTCAAGCCAAAGAGAATGAATTCAGTCACACTCTTATTCACTGACATGGTAATGACTGTAGATAAGATGTAGTTGACAAAGGTTTACTCTGCAGAAAGAAGAAAATAATAGACATCTTGGGAAGACAAGTGGACTGAATTCTGAAGTCCTAGTTTCTGTTTCACACTCTGTTTGTTCCAAATGCCTTTAATTCAATATGAATCTCTGGAAATCTATACATGTCCTAATCTCTCCCAGATCTATTGATTCAGAAGTTAGCTGCCTTGGGTCAAAGGCATTTTTGATTTTTGGATTTTGAGAATACAGAACGCATGGCCTTTAAATTTTTTTATTCCAACCAAGATTGTGAACTCCAGAACTAGTACTTTCCTTGGCAAATGACTTTAACACTTCAAAATTTAAACTCCGGACAAGAAATGAAGTGCAAATACTTGTCATATCTTATTCTGAGTTTTCCTAAAAATTTAAAGAAGATTTTGTATCCACATCGACGTCAATATACACATGTATATTCCAGGCATTATATATCTTTCATATGTTCTCTAAAATCTAAATAGCACTATTTCAATATTAAGTGCTAATATTATTAGAATCCCTGCTGAAGAAACCATTTTTAGTTTGGTTCACTTTTGTGTCTATTATACTTGACTCCATTGGACTCTTGGTTGAAATATGCTTTGACACTTTTTACCTATGCCTCTTGTGTTCAAGATGTCAGCTTCACTGATGGTCATAATATAAGAAATGTGTGGAGAATACACTAAGGTTTATATAATTTGGGAAACTACTATTTACCCTCTTGACTATACTCCTGAACTTACCCCATTAAAGTACTGAACCTTTCTACCTATGGATTTCACTTGTAAAATTTCCAATATGTGCACAATCTAATATATGATCTTACTTACACATGTCTCTCTTTAGTCCAAATTTTCCAGAATACTTTCCTAAAAATATTGTTTGAAAAAAATCCTGCAGTTCCATTATACAGTAATAAAATTTTTCTTTTTCAGATATTTGTTAATATCATACATAGTTTGATTGACATCATCACTGTATTTTCTGACTTTCACTTAGAATTATTACAGCAATTTTGACATATTACCATAATTTCCATAGTTTAATTTTTGACGTAATGATATAATGATATATAAAGTTTTAGAATATTGCAGAAAATTTAATGCACATGCAAGCAAAGCGAAAAAAGCTTACTGTATTATCTCACCTGGTTAGAAAAATGTATTTTTATTATACGTAAAATTATATTACAAGCCACATTTTATTTTTTACCACATCTTTATGATTGTCCTGAGTATCTTTTATCTTTTGTCTTATACTTTCTAATCTTGGTATTTTATTTACAATTAATATTAATCTAACAAAATGATATTTCTTGGTAAAGAACACAGTTCTTGAGTCAGTTTGTCTGGGTTCAAATCGCAGATTCGCTATTTACTAGTTGCAAGATCTTGGGAAAATCACTTTAGACATAATCATGGTTAGTATGCAAATAAAATGAAGAATGATGTGGCTTATAGTAAGAACTATATAAGTCAGTCTCTACTACTTGCACTATTATGACTTTGCTTCTTTTCTTCTTCTGTGACTTTGTTCCTTTTTATAAAATACAAGCTGTCAATTTTCCCATTTTAGTGTAGTCTATATTTTGAAAAAATTTTAAAATAGTAATACAGTATCCACTCACCTTTCGTAATTCCATAATTATCTTTCATTTTTTGTAATATAATTTTTTTCATTTTAATTGGAGGCTAATTACTTTACAATGTTGTATTGGTTTTGCCATCTATTGACATGAATCTGCCCCGGATGTACATGTGTCCCCCATCCTGAACCCCCCTCCCACCTTCCTCCCCATACCACCCCTCTGGGTCATCCCAGTGCACCAGCCCTGAGCACCTTGTATCATGCATCGAACCTGGACTGGCGATTCACTTCACATATGATAATATACATGTTTTAATGCCACTCTTCCAAATCATCCCACCCTCGCCCTCTCTCACAGAGTCCAAAAGACTGTTCTATACATGTGTCTCTTTTGCTGTTTCACACACATGGTTATCGTTACCATCTTTCTAAATTCCATATATATGTGTTAGTAAACTGTATTGGTATTTTTCTTTCTGGCTTACTTCACTCTGTATAATAGACTCGTTTCATCCACTTCATTAGAACTGATTCAAATGTATTCTTTTTAATTGCTTAATAATACACCGTTGTGTATATATACCACAGATTTCTTATCCATTCGTCTGCTGGTGGGCATCTAGGTTGCTTCCACGTCCTGGTTATTATAAACAGTGCTGCGATGAACATTGGGGTACACGTGTCTCTTTCAATTCTGGTTTTCTTTGTGTGTATGCCCAAAAGTGGAATTGCTGGGTCATTTGGCGGTTCTATTTCCAGTTTTTTAAGGAATCTCTACACTGATCTCCATAGTGGCTGTACTAGTTTGCATTCCCACCTACAGTGTAAGAGGGTTCCCTTTGCTCCACACCCTCTCCAGCATTTATTGCTTATAGACTTTTGGATAGCAGCCATTCTGACTGGTGTGAAATGGTACCTCATTGTGGTTTTGATTTGCATTTCTCTGATAATGAGATGTTGAGCATCTTTTCATGTGTTTGTTAGCCATCTGTATGTCTTCTTTGGAGAAATGCCTGTTTAGTTCTTTGGCCCATTTTTTGATTGGGTTGTTTATTTTTCTGGAATTGAGCTGCAGGAGTTGCTTGTATATTTTTGAGATTAATTCCTTGTCAGTTACTTCATTTGTTATTATTTTCTTCCATTCAGAAGGTTTTCTTTTCATCTTGCTTATAGTTTCCGTTGTTGTACAGAAGCTTTTAATTTTAATTAGGTCCCATTTGTTTATTTTTGCTTTTATTTCCAATGTTCTGGGAGATGGATCATAGAGGATCCTGCTGTGATTTATGTCGGAGAGTGTTTTTTCTATGTTCTCCTCTAGGAGTTTTATAGTTTCTGGTCTTACATTTAGATCTTTAATCCATTTTCATTTTATTTCTGTGTATAGTGTTAGAAAGTGTTCTAGTTTCATTCTTTTACAAGTGGTTGACCAGTTTTCCCAGCACCACTTGTTAAAGATATTGCCTTTTCTCGACTGCATGTTCTTCACTCCTTTGTCAAAGATAAGGTGTCCATAGGTGCATGGGTTTATCTCTGCGCTTTCTATTTTGCTCCATTGATCTATATTTCTGTCTTTCATTTTAAATACTTAATTGAAATCATTTCGAGTTATTGTGAAGAATGTGGAAAACATTCTCCCTGTTCCTAAAAGTTTAATACGTTTTAAGGTACTTGGAGATAAGATCACTAATTATGTAAGTTATCATACGATTGGTGTTATAAGAATAGAAACCATCTGCAGAGAGAAAAGTACAAATTCTTAAAGAGTACAGTGAATAGTGAATAATTCAGAATTTTTTAGAGATGAACTTTAACTGAAGATTAAGGTTTTAAATCATGTCTGAGAGGTGAGTTAGCATAGAATCTGAGGCCACACTGCCTAGATTCACACTCCATCTGCTGCCTATGAGGGTGTATATTTAACAAATTCCTTGATTCTATGCATTTCATTTTCTCCAGCTGTGAAAATATATGATAATGCAATCTAAATTTCAGGGTTGCTATGAATGTTGGATAATTCAGTATGTGCAAAATATATGGAAGATACAGGTGTGCAGTACCTTCAATTGCAGAGGTTACTTGCATTATGATTATTATTGTTAGCTTTCCAAGAGGGATTTTTCATTTTCTGAAAATACCAATTCCAAATTTTTATTTACCTAAAAAACACCTGCACAACTGTTTTAAATATTACGTTCCTTTTCTAAGTAACTGAAATCATATTGGCACTGTGTATCACAGCAGTTTTCTCATGGTGACCAGAAGTTAGGAATGATGCTTTCAGAAATTTTAATATGTATTTAAATATATAAAAATAAAAGTACATAACACCTTAGTAATATGGGCCCATGAGAAGAGGAAAGTCAGTTCATTTCAGTTCAGCTCAGTCGCTCAGTCGTGTCTGACTCTCCGCGACCCCATGAATCACAGCACGCCAGGCCTACCTGTCCATCACCAACTCCCCGAGTTCACTCAAACTCATGTCCACAGAGTCGGTGATGCCATCCAGCCATCTCATTCTCGGTCGTCCCCTTCTCCTCCTGCCCCCAACCTTTTCCAGCATCAGAGTCTTTTCCAGTGAGTCAACTCATCCCATGAGGTGGCCAAAGTATTGCAGTTTCAGCTTTGGCATCAGTCCTTCCAGTGAACACCCAGGATTGATCTCCTTTAGAATGGACTGGTTGGATCTCCTTGCAGTACAAGGGACTCTCAAGAGTCTTCTCCAGCACCACAGTTTAAAAGCATTAATTCTTCGGCGATCAGCTTTCTTCACAGTCCAACTCTCACATCCATACATGACCACTGGAAAAACCATTGCCTTGACTAGACGGACCTTTGTTGGCAAAGTAATGTCTCTGCTTTTTAATATACTATCAAGGTTGGTCATAACTTTCCTTCCAAGAAGTAAGCGTCTTTTAATTTCATGGCTGCAATCAACATCTGCAGTGATTTTGGAGCCCAAAAAAATAAAGTCTGACACTGTTTCCACTGTTTTTCCATCTATTTCCCATGAAGTGATGGGACCAGATGCCATGATCTTTGTTTTCTGAATGTTGAGCTTCATGCCAACCTTATCACTCTCCTCTTTAACTTTCATCAAGAGGCTTTGTAGTTCCTCTTCACTTTCTGCCATAAGGGTAGTGTCATCTGCATATCTGAGGTTATTTGATATTTCTCCCGGCAATCTTGATTCCAGCTTGTTCTTCTTCGAGCCCAATGTTCCTCATGATGTAATCTGCATAGAAGTTGAATAAGCAAGGTGACAATATACAGCCTTGAGGTACTCCTTTTCCTATTTGGAACCAGTCTGTTGTTCCGTGACCAGTTCTAACTGTTGCTTCCTGACCTGCATACAGGTTTCTCAAGAGACAGGTCAGGTGGTCTGGTATTCCCATCTCGTTTAGAATGTTCCACAGTTTATTGTGATCCACACACTCAAAAGCTTTGGCATAGTCAATGAAATAAAAATAGATGGTTTTCTGGAACTCTCTTGCTTTCACCATGATCCAGCGGATGTTGAAAATTTGATCTCTGGTGCCTCTGCCTTTTCTAAAACCTGCTTGAACGTCTGGGAGTTCACGGTTCACATATTGCTGAAGACTGGCTTGGAGAATTTTGAGCGTGACTTTACTAGCATGTGAGATGAGTGCAACTGTGCCGTAGTTTGAGCATTCTTTGGCATTGCCTTTCTTTGGGATTGGAATGAAGACTGACCTTTTCCAGTCCTGTGGCCACTGCTGAGTTTTCCAAATTTGCAGGCATATTGAGTGCAGTATTTTCACAGCATCATCTTTCAAGATTTGAAATAGCTCAATTGGAATTCCATCACCACCACTAGCTTTGTTCGTAGTGATGCTTTCTAAGGCCCACTTGACTTCACATTCCAAGATGTCTGTCTCTAGGTCAGTGATCGCGTTATTGTGACTATCTTGGTCGTGAAGATCCTTTTTGTATAGTTCTTCTGTGTATTCTTGTCACTTCTTCTTAATATCTGCTGCTTCATTTAGGTCCATACCATTTCTGTCCTTTATCGAGCCCATCTTTCCATGAAATGTTCCCTTGGAATCTCTAATTTTCTTGAAGAGATCTCTTGTTTTTCCTATTCTGTTGCTTTCCTCTATTTCTTTGCATTGATCACTGAGGAAGTCTTTCTTATCTCTCCTTGCTATTCTTTGGAACTCTGCATTCAGATGCTTATATCTTTCCTTTTCTCCTTTGCATTTCGTTTCTCTTCTTTTCACAGCTATTTGTAAGGCCTCCCCAGACAGCCATTTTACTTTTTTGCATTTCTTTTCCATGGGGATGGTCTTGGTCCCTGTCTCCTGTACGTCACGAACCTCCATCCAGAGTTCATCAGGCACTGTATCGATCAGATCGAGTCCCTTAAATCTATTTCTTACTTCTACTGTATAATCATAAGGGATTTGATTGAGGTCATATCTGAATGGTCTAGTGGTTTTCCCTACTTTCTTCAATTTAAGTCTGAATTTCGCAATAAGGAATTCATGATCTGAGCCACAGTCAGGTCCTGGTCTTGTTTTTGCTAATTGTATATAGCTTCTCCATCTTTGGCCGCAAAGAATATAATCAATCTGATTTCGGTGTTGACCATCTGGTGATGTCCATGTGTAGAGTCTTCTCTTGTGTTTTTGGAAGAGGGTGTTGTTTATGACCAGTGCGTTCTCTTGACAAAACTCTATTAGCCTTTGCCCTGCTTCATTCCGTGCTCCAAGGCCAAATTTGCCTCTTACTCCAGGTGTTTCTTGACTTCCTACTTTTGAATTCCAGTCCCCTATAATGAAAAGGACATCTTTTTGGGGTGTTAGTTCTAAAAGGGCTTATAGGTCTTCATAGAAACTTTCAACTTTGGCTTCTTCAGCGTTACTGGTTGGGGCATAGGCCTGGATTACTGTAATATTGAATGGTTTGTCTTGGAAATGAACAGAAATCATTCTGTCATTTTTAAGTAGAAGGAACATAGACCCTTGGATGTGAAAAAATCTAGAATCCAGAGATAAAACTCAGAGGAGTGAGGGCTTTGGAAGGAAAGAGTAAAACAATATTTTAATGGACATGATACTGCTGCTACTAAGTAACTTCAGTCGTTCAGTCGTGTCCAACCCTGTGCGACCCCATAGACAGCCGCCCACCAGGCTCCTCCGTCCCTGGGATTCTCCAGTTAAAAACACTGGAGTGGGTTGCCATTTCCTTCTCCGATGCATGAAAATGAGAAGTGAAAGTGAATTCGCTCAGTTGTGTCAGACTCTTAATGACCCCATGGACTTTAGCCTACCAGGCTCCTCTGCCCATGGGATTTCCCAAGCAAGAGTACTGCAGTGGGGTGTCATTTCCTTCTCCAAATGGACATGTTAAGGCAAATGCTTTATCAAGCAAATAAAAAGAAAATCAAACTGAAACTTCTAGTTTAATTGGATTATTCTGATGTTGGGAAATATTGAAGGCAAAAGAAGAAGGGGGTGGCAGAGGACAAGATGGTTTGATAGCATCACCGACTTAATGGACATAAATTTGAACAAACTCCGGGAGATTATGGAGGGAAGAGAAGCCTGACATGCTGCAGTCCATGGAGTAGCAAAGGGTCAGACATGTCATAGCAACTGAACAACAACAAAGGCATAGTAAAAAGCTTCAAAAACTAGTTTTCTACCTAGCCAGAGGCCGTGAAAACAAGAGTATATTGTTTGAATATGTTTTTGTAGGGATATATAAAATGTAGAGGCCTAAAAAGATATGAACATCTTTTATTATGATTTATTCGCTACCTAAGAACAGAAATAACTAAGTTGTTTAACAAAATTATCATTAAAAAATAAAAAAAAAATTGGACTTTATGCTCATCTGCAATGAAATGTCTACCTTCTTGAAGATATGCAGCTTCCAGGGGAGATATGTCTTTCTATTCCCTACACTAAAAAACTAAATGGGAAGCATACAAGTTGATCCACTGTGGTCCCAACGAAATAAAATCTGGACCCTCAGTGACCCGAGATATGATTCGTTGGTGGCTTTGGATTTCTTACTTCCTTCCCTGGAGAAGGGAATAGGTACCCACTCCAGTATTCTGGCCTTGAGAATTCTATGGACTGTATAGTCCATAGGGTTGCAAAGAGTTGGACATGACAGAGTGACTTTCACTTCTTAGAAAGTGATCTTAAATGCTCATTTTTTATCAATCTCACGCAAAACAGCAAAATTAAATATATCTTTTATATTTAATAGGATCGTGTTCTGTCATTGTTATCATTTTTAAGGCTTTATTTTTTACAGCAGTTTTAGGCTCACAATAAAATTAAGAGAAAGGTTCAGAGATTTCCCATACAGTCCCTGCCCTAATACATGTATAACTTCCACCCCATTATCAACTATCCCACCAGAGTGGTGCATTTGTTACACTGATGAAGCCTCACTGACAATCACCTGAAGTCCATGGTTTACCAGAGGGCTCACTCTTGGTGGTGTGCATTCTATGGATTTGAATAAATGTGCAATGATATGTATCTATTACTGTATTATTATAGAGAATATGTTCACTGCCCTAAAACATGATCATTTTTACACTTCTAGAACATAGAACACAGTAAGTCTTTTCATAGAATACATCATTTTCTTTCAATTCTAAATAAGATGTCTCACTAAAAAATTTAGTTGATGAAGAGTAACACTTTGAGTGAGATCTATCTGTGTGTTTTGATTGTAAGAATTATTAGCTCCTATATACCATAAAGTCAGGCTGATATTTCATAAATGTCAGTATTACCAATGGTGGTCTAGTGGTTAAGACTCCGTACTCCCAATGCAGGAGGCACAGGTTCAATCCCTGGTCAGGGAACTAAGATCCTGCACGCCATTAGACAAGGCCAAAGGAAAACAGAAAGAAAAGGAAAAGTGAACATTTTAAAGATATGACACATCATAAATGCAGTAAAATTATTACTATAGTTTTCAAGAACAATGACTGAAATACTCACTGTGGCTCTCATAGTCCTCTAACTCAGAGCCAGTGCTTCTGCATGCAGCAGCCAAGCCTGGCACTGTCAAATAACGTGCTTGCTAATGGCTATCCATTTTAAAGGGCACGTTTGCATGTGTGTATGTGTTTGTGTGTGTGTGTGTGTGTGTGTGTGTGGTGTGTATTTACTGAATTATGCAATCCTTTCAGATTTGCTTTAACATTTATTGTTCATTTGATTTTACCATCTCATAAAGCAAGTTCATCTTTTTTTTTCTTTTTTTAAATTTTATTGGAGCAGAGTTGTTTTACAAAGTTGTATTATTTTCTACTATATGAGAAAACCATAATTCCAAAAGATAGATGCATCCCAATGCGGCACTTTTTACAGCAGTCAGGACATGGAAGCAGCCTCCATCAACAGAGGAATGGATAAAGATGTGGCACATATACACAATGGAGTATTACTCAGCTATATAAGGGTCAAAACTGTGCCATTTGTAGAGATGTAGATGGATCTAGAGACTGTCATACTGAGACAAGTTCATGTTATTCTGTTTAGTTTATTTCAAGTTAAGCTGGGAGGCAGGATTTAGCAGAGAATAGTCGGAGAGGAACCAGGACTGGAACTGAAACATTTGTGTTCCATGGCAATTCTTGCTAACACTCTGCTCCACACTGTTACATAAAATATTAGTCTCCAGCTATCCAGGAGGAGCCAGCATAAAGCCAGAAAATCATAAACAGGTAAAGAAGTAAACCTCTGACATGTTCAATGCATGTTCTGACTAGTAAATGGGTGCAAACTTCAATATGGGTCAAAGAGATCAGCATTTTAGATGTATATCTGAAAAATAATAGTGAGGAGTAAGGGATAGAGAGATTAGAGAATAGTGGCAGGAATCAGAGCAAAAAGGGAAAATCTGATTGTGGGAAATTGCCAGAAAAGGAAGAAGAACCAGGGGATGAGACAGGGTAAATCTCACAAGACAAGGGTGAGCGAAGACCCATGTTAGGGGTAAAGAGTAGTTTATCCCAGGGTTTCACTAAAGAGTTATCTTTCTCTTCTCCAGTCCTCATATTATCCCTTACTCCATCCCAGAAAGAATGCAATTAGGGGCTGTAAGTAGGGGCAATGGTGTGTCCTGGACAGAAAATGTTAGTATAATAATTAGGATAATAAGTATCACAACATCACCAGATTCAGTGCTTACCCACTGCATATCATTAATCTGTTTCCATGTCCTTCCTATCCGTATGCTTTGTAAATAAGAAATGTGTAAGTATAGAATATTGTGCCTCTGCTCCCTTCAATATGCCCCCAATTTGGATAAGAATTGGGCCTGGACCAGTGTTGCATTAAGCAAAGACCAATGAAAGAAGAGGATGCCCCAAATATTAGAATCCTCTCATCTCCAAGGGAAATGTGTTTCTTGAACTTGAGGTTTCTCAGGAGACAGAACTGGGTAGAGACAACTGACCTAAAACCCAGTCTTCAATGGGAGGCAAGAAAAAGGAAATTGTTCAGTTGGGCTTGAAAATTTATCTATTTTCTTTGTGGGAAAAAAAAGAGAGAGCGCTATGAGCTCTTGCTCCTTCAATTCTGATTTACTTTGAAGACAAATTATGCTCAATATTTGCAACATGTAAATTGTACTCCAAATAGATCAACTCTGTTTTCTGTCGCAGGACCTATGGGGACAGAAGATGCTCCATACATACCAACCCTTCCTAGAAGGCCTGAGTTAGACAATTCAAAACGGTCTGTAATACTGGCAGAAATTCTTACTCTGCTCTTAGAAATTTCTAGAATAAATAGGAAATATTCTCACTATTCTGGGTTAAAATTATCTCTAAATAGCCACATCCATTACCCCAAATCATTTCCTGACATAGCATATGAATTGAACATTTCCTCTTCCTCCAACATCTATTTCTGTTCAATTCAGTTCAGATGCTCAGTCTGGTCCGACTCTTTGCGACCCCATGAATTGCAGCACACCACGCCTCCCTGTCCCGGAATTTACCCAGACTCATGTCCATCGAGTTGGTGATGCCATCCAGCCATCTCATCCTCTGTCGTCCAGTCTCCTCCTGTCCCCAATCCCTCCCAGCATCAGGGTCTTTTCCAATGAGTCAGCTCTTCGCATGGGTTTCAGCTTTACCATCAGTCCTTTTAATGAATAGCCAGGACTGATCTCCTTTTGAATGGGATGGTTGGATCTTCTTGCAGTCCAAGGGACTCTCCAGAGTCTTCCAATACCACTGATCAAAAGCATCAATTCGTCAGCGCTCAGCTTTCTTCACAGTCCAACTCTCACATCCATACATGACCATGGGAAAAATCATAGCCTTGACTAGGTGGGCCTTTGTTGGCAAAGTAATGTCTCAGCTTTTAATATGCTATCTAGGTTGGTTATAACTTTCCTTCCAAGGAGTAAGCGTCTTTTAATTTCATGACTGCAGTCACCATCTGCAGTGATTTTAGAGCCCAGAAAAATAAAGTCAGCCACTGTTTCCACTATTTCCCCATCTATTTGCCATGAAGTGATGGGACAAGATTCCATAATCTTAGTTTTCTGAATGTTGAGCTTCAAGCCAACTTTTTCACTCTCCTCATTCACTTTCATCAAGAGGCTTTTTAGATAATTTTCACTTTCTGCCGTAACGGTGGTGTCATCTGCATTTCTAGGGTTATTGATATTTCTCCCGGTAATCTTGATTCCAGCTTGTGCTTCTCCCAGCCCAGCGTTCCTCATGATGTACTCTGTATATCAGTTAAATAAACAGGGTGACAATATACAACCTTGACGTACTCCTTTTCCTATTCGGAACAAGTCTGTTGTTCCATGTCCAGTTCTAACTGTTGCTTCCTGACCTGCATACAGGTTTCTCAAGAGGCAGGTCAGATGGTCTGGTATTCACATCTCTTTCAGAATTTTCCACAGTTTATTGTGATCCACACAGTCAAAAGCTTTGGCATAGTCAATAAAGCAGAAATAGATATTTTTCTGGAATTTTCTTGCTTTTTCCATGATCCAGCGGATGTTGGCATTTTGATTTGTGGTTCCTCTGCCTTTTCTAAAAACTGCTGGAATATCTGGAAGTTCACAGTTCTTGTATTGCTGAAGCCTGGCTTGGAGAATTTTGAGCATGACTTTCCTAGCGTGTGTGATGAGTGAAATTGTGGGGTAGTTTAAGCATTCTTTGGCATTGCCTTTCTTTGAGATTGGAATAAAGACTGACCTTTTCCAATCCTGAGGCCACTGCTGAGTTTTCCAAACTTGCTGGCATATTGAGTTCAGCACATTCACAATATCATCTTTCAGGATTTGAAATAGCTCAACTGGAATTCCATCATCTCCACTAGCTTTGTTCATACTGATGCTTTCTAAGACCTACTTGACTTCTCATTCCAGGATGTCTGGCTCTAGGTGAGTAATCACACCATTGTGAAGATGTTTTTTGATAATTTCTTTGCCGAGGCTTTGAAGGAAAAATGTCTTCACCCTTCCCACCCAACCCTGAAGGATTAGCTGAATGAGTCATTTAGTTCACTTAGTCCAGAATCACAGCAATCCATGAGGCTAATTAATCCCAGACAAGATTATCAAACGGAAGATTCTGCCCACAGAGCCCTCCTCACTTCCTACTCTGTCCTCTTGGGACGGCTTCCATTTAAGCTACTAAGAGCTCCACTTATGTACCCTACTCCAAGGAAAAACCACACTTTCAAAGTCACATGTAAGTCTAGACTACAAAAAGTCACCAAAGACTCTGTCCTTTAAGTCAGATCTTTCCTAATTACAGAAGCAGCTCTAAGTGTATGTAAAGGTTCAAATAGTTCGTTAGTTAGTTAGTTCAGTCGCTCAGTCGTGTCCGACTCTCCGCGACCCCATGAATCACAGCACGCCAGGCCTCCCTGTCCATCACCAACTCCCGGAGTACACTCAAACTCATGTCCACAGAGTCGGTGATGCCATCCAGCCATCTCATTCTCTGTCGTCCCCTTCTCCTCCCGCCCCCAACCTTTCCCAGCATCAGAGTCTTTTCCAGTGAGTCAACTCGTCGCATGAGGTGGCCAAAGTATTGGAGTTTCAGCTTTAGCATCAGTCCCTCCAATGAACATCCAGGATTGATCTCCTTTAGAATGGACTGGTTGGATCTCCTTGCAGTATAAGGGACTCTCAAGAGTCTTCTCCAACACCACAGTTCAAAAGCATCGATTCTTCGGCGATCAGCTTTCTTCACAGTCCAACTCTCACATCCATACATGACCACGGGAAAAACCATCGCCTTGACTAGACGGACCTTGGTCGGCAAAGTAATGTCTCTGCTTTTTAATATACTATCAAGGTTGGTCATAACTTTCCTTCCAAGGAGCAAGCGTCTTTTAATTTCATGGCTGAAATCAGCATCTGCAGTGATTTTGGAGCCCAAAAAAACAAAGTCTGACACTGTTTCCACTGTTTTTCCATCTATTTCCCATGAAGTGATGGGACCAGATGCCATGATCTTTGTTTTCTGAATGTTGAGCTTCAAGCCAACCTTTTCACTCTCCTCTTTCACTTTCATCAAGAGGCTTTTGAGTTCCTCTTCACTTTCTGCCATAAGGGTAGTGTCATCTGCATATCTGAGGTTATTGATATTTCTCCCAGCAATCTTGATTCCAGCTTGTGCTTCTTCCAGCCCAGCGTTCCTCATGATGTACTCTGCATATAAGTTAAATAAGCAAGGTGACAATATACAACCTTGACGTACACCTTTTCCTACTTGGAACCAGTCTGTTGTTCCATGACCGGTTCTAACTGTTGCTTCCTGACCTGCATACAGGTTTCTCAAGGGGCAGGTCAGGTGGTCTGGGATTCCCCTCTCTTTCAAAATGTTCCACAGTTTATTGTGATCCACACAGTCAAAGGCCTTGGCATAGTCAATGAAGCAGAAATAGATGTTTTTCTGAAACTCTCTTGCTTTCTCCATGATCCAGCGGATGTTGGCAATTTGATCTCTGGTGCCTCTGCCTTTTCTAAAACCTGCTTGAACATCTGGGAGTTCACGATTTACATACTGCTGAAGCCTGGCTTGGAGAATTTTGAGCATGACTTTACTAGCGTGTGAGATGAGTGCAATTGTGCGGTAGTTTGAGCATTCTTTGGCATTGCCTTTCTTTGGGATTGGAATGAAGACTGACCTCTTCCAGTCCTGTGGCCACTGCTGAGTTTTCCAAATCTGCTGGCATATTGAGTGCAGCACTTTCACAGCATCATCTTTCAAGACTTGAAATAGCTCAACTGGAATTCCATCACCTCCACTAGCTTTGTTCGTAGTGATGCTTTCTAAGGCCCACTTGACTTCACATTCCAAGATGTCTGGCTCTAGGTCAGTGATCACATTATCGTGACTATCGACGCGAGAGACGCCGGCCCCGGCGGCGCAGACGCGACGCGAGAGACGCCGGCCTGGGCGCAACGAACGACGCAAAGAGGTGCGGCCCTGAGGAGCTACCCCACGCCTGAGGCCAGGGCCGGCGGCCGAGAGGAGCTACCCCACGTCCAACGAGCTGTGGCTGCGCGGGCGCAGGAGGGCCGAGAGGAGCTACTCCGCGTTCAAGGTCAGGAGGGGCGGCCTTGAGGAGATACCCCTCGTCCAAGGTAAGGTACAGCGGCTGCACTTTGCTGGAGCGGCTGTGAAGAGATTTTCCACGACCAAGGTAAGAGAAACCCAAATAAGACGGTAGGTATTGCTAGGGGGCACCAGAGGGCAGACAAACTGAAATCATAATCACAGGAAACTAGCTGATCTAATCACATGGACCACAGCCAAATGTGGTCCCCTGGAGAAGGGAATGGCAAACCACTTCAGTATACTTGCCTTGAGAACCCCATGAACAGTAACAAAGGGCAAAATGATAGGATACTGAATGAGGAATTCCCCAGGTCGGTAGGTGCCCAGTATGCTACTGGAGCTCAGTGGAGAAATAACTATAGAAGGAATAAAGGGATGGAGCAAAAGCAAAACCAATACCCAGTTGTGGATGTGACCAGTGATAGAAACAAGGTCCGGTGCTGTAAAGAGCAATATTGCATAGGAACCTGGAATGTTAGGTCCATGAATCAAGGCAAATTGGAAGTGGTCAAACAGGAGATGGCAAGAGTGAACGTCGACATTCTAGGAATCAGTGAATTAAAATGGACTGGAATGGGTGAATTTAACTCGGATGACCATTATATCTACTACTGTGGGCAGGAATCCCTTAGAAGAAATGGAGTAGCCATCATGGTCAACAAAAGAGTCCGAAATGCAGTACTTGGATGCAATCTTAAAAATGACAGGATGATTTCTGTTCGTTTCCAAGGCAAACCATTCAATATTACAGTAATCCAGGCCTATGCCCCAACCAGTAATGCTGAAGAAGCCGAAGTTAATCGGTTCTATGAAGACCTACAAGACCTTTTAGAACTAACACCCAAAAAAGATGTCCTTTTCATTCTAGGGGACTGGAATGCAAAAGTAGGAAGTCAAGAAACACCTGGAGTAACTGGCAAATTTGGTCTTGGAGCACGGAATGAAGCAGGGCAAAGGCTAATAGAGTTTTGTCAAGAGAATGCACTGGTCATAGCAAACACCCTCTTCCAACAACACAAGAGAAGACTCTACACATGGACATCACCAGATGGTCAACACCGAAATCAGATTGATTATATTCTTTGCAACCAAAGATGGAGAAGCTGTATACAGTTAGCGAAAACAAGACCAGGAGCTGACTGTGGCTCAGATCATGAACTCCTTATTGCGAAGTTCAGACTTAAATTGAAGAAAGTCAGGAAAACCACTAGACCATTCAGATATGACCTCAATCAAATCCCTTATGATTATGCAGTGGAAGTGAGAAATAGATTTAAGGGACTAGATCTGATTGACAGAGTGCCTGATGAACTC
This sequence comes from Moschus berezovskii, assembly GCF_049115385.1. Lineage (NCBI taxonomy): Eukaryota > Metazoa > Chordata > Mammalia > Artiodactyla > Moschidae > Moschus > Moschus berezovskii. The sequence continues at coordinate 45,298,542 of NC_142485.1, read as the reverse complement.
TGGACGGAGGTTCGTGACATTGTACAGGAGACAGGGACCAAGACCATCCCCATGGAAAAGAAATGCAAAAGAGCGAAATGGCTGTCTGAAGAGGCCTTACAAATAGCTGTAAAAAGAAGAGAGGCGAAAAGCAAAGGAGAAAAGGAAAGATATAAGCATCTGAATGCAGAGTTCCAAAGAATAGCAAGGAGAGATAAGAAAGCCTTCCTCAGTGATCAATGCAAAGAAATAGAGGAAAACAACAGAATAGGAAAAACAAGAGACCTCTTCAAGAAAATTAGAGATTTCAAGGGAACATTTCATGCAAAGATGGGCTCGATAAAGGACAGAAATGGTATGGACCTAACAGAAGCAGAAGATATTAAGAAGAGGTGGCAGGAATACACAGAAGAACTGTACAAAAAAGATCTTCACGACCAAGATAGTCACGATAATGTGATCACTGACCTAGAGCCAGACATCTTGGAATGTGAAGGTTCAAATAGATGTAATCTAATTGAATTCTATCTTCATGACTTATGTTTCTGTGACTTTAAACAAGTTTCTTAACTTCTCCCAGTTTCATATTATAGAAAATGCTACTGTTAGATATATTAATTGTTATATAAAACCTGATGATACTGGTAAATATGACTAATGACAATGAAAAATAATAATTAAAATTTCTATAATTCCTATAGCATTTTGGAATCAGTCACTAGATAAAGGAAGGGATAAGACAAAAATGGAAACAAAAATGTTTTTATATATTTTTATATTTAAAAGAATTTCTTAAAGTATGATTTACATACAGTAGACTGCACCATTTTAAACATACAGTAAATAACTTATGACAAATATATACACTCACTTCATAATATTTATTCTTCCAATCTACGAACACGGTATATTTCTCCATCTATCAGTGTCCTTTCTGATTTCTTTCACCACTGTTTTATAGTTTTCTATATATAGGTCTTTTTTTTATTTAGGTAGATATATCCCTAAGTATTTAATTCTTCTCATTGCAACGGTGAATGGAATTATTTCCTTAATGTCTCTTTCTCTTTTCTCATTAATAGTGTATAGGAATGCAAGAAATTTCTGTGTGTTGATTTTATATTCTGCAACTTTACTATATTCATTGATTAACTCTAGTAATTTCCTGGTAAAGTCTTTAGGGTTTTCTGTGTAGAAGATCATGTCATCTGCAAACAGTGAGAGTTTTACTTCTTCTCTTCCAATTTGGATTCCTTTTATGTCTTTTTCTGCTCTGATTGTTGTGGTCAAAACTTCCAAAATTATGTTGAATAGTAGTGGTGAAAGTGGGCACCCTTGTCTTGTTCCTGACTTTAGGGGAAAAGCTCTCAGTTTTTCACCATTGAGGATAATGTTTGCTGTGGGTTTGTCATATATAGCTTTTATTATGTTGAGGAATGTTCCTTCTATTTCCGCTTTCTGGAGGGTTTTGATCATAAATGGATGTTGAATTTTGTCAAAGGCTTTCTCTGCATTTATTGAAATAATCATTAAAATGAGTATATTACTCAAAGTAATTTCTAGGTTCAATGAAATCCCTATCAAGCTACCAATGGTATTTTTCACAGAGCTAGAACAAATAATTTCACAATTTGTGTGGAAGTACAAAAAACCTCGAATAACCAAAGCAATCTTGAGGAAGAAGAATGGAACTGGGGGAATCAGCCTGCCGGACTTCAGGCTCTACTACAAAGCCACAGTCATCAAGAGAGTATGGTACTGGCACAAAGGCAGAAATATAGATCAATGGAACAAAATAGAAAACCTAGAGATAAATCCATGCACCTATGGACACCTTATCTTTGACAAAGGAGGCAAGAATATAAAATGGAGAAAAGACAACCTCTTTAACAAGTGGTGCTGGGAAAACTGGTCAGCCACTTGTAAAAGAAAGAAACTAGAACACTCCCTAACACTGTACACAAAAAATAAACTCAAAATGGATTAAAGATCTAAATGAAAGACCAGAAACTATAAAACTCTTAGAGGAGCACATAGGCAAAACACTCTCTAACATAAATTACAGCAGGATCCTCCATGACCGACCTCCCATAATTTTGGAAATAAAAGTAAAAATAAACAAATGGGACCTAATTAAAATTAAAAGCTTCTGCACAACAAAGGAAACTATAAGCAAGGTAAAAAGACAGCTTTCAGAATGGGAGAAAATAAAGCAAATGAAGCAACTGACAAAGGATTAATCTCAAAAATATACAAGCAACTCCTGCAGCTCAATTCCAGAAAAATAAACTACCCAATCAAAAAATGGGCCTAAGAACTAAACAGATATTTCTCCAAAGAAGACATACAAATGGCTAACAAACACATGAAAAGATGCTCAACATCCCTCATAATCAGAGAAATGCAAATCAAAAGCACAATGAGGTACCATCTCACACAAGTCAGAATGGCTGCTATCCAAAAGTCTATAAGCAATAAATGCTGGAGAGGGTGGCCACTATGGAGAACAGTGTGGAGATTCCTTAAAAACTGGAAATAGAACTGCCGTATGACTTAGCCATCGCACTCCTGGGCATGCTCACTGAGGAAACCAGAATTGAAAGAGACACATGTACTCCAATGTTCATTGCAACTCTGTTTATAATAGCCAGGACATGGAAACAACCTAGATGTCCATCAGCAGATGAATGGATATGAAAGCTGTGGTACATATACACGATGGAGTATTGCTACTGCTAAGTCACTTCAGTCGTGTCCGACTCTGTGTGACCCCATAGACGGAAGCCCACCAGGCTCCCCTGTCCCTGGGATTCTCCAGGCAAGAACACTGGAGTGGGTTGCCATTTCCTTCTCCAATGTGTGAAAGTGGAAAGTGAAAAGTGAAAGTGAAGTCGCTCAGTCGTGTCTGACCCTTAGCGACCCCACGGACTGTAGCCTACCAGGCTCCTCCATCCATGGGATTTTCTATGCAAGAGTACTGGAGTGACTTGCCATTGCCTTCTCCGATGGAGTATTTCTCAGCCATTAAAAAGAACACATGTGAATCAGTTCTAATGAAGTGGATGAAACTGGTGCCTATTATACAGAGAGAAGTAAGCCAGAAAAGAAAATACCAATGCAGTATACTAATGCATATATATGAAATTTAGAAAGATGTTAACGATAACCCTCTATACAAGACAGCAAAAGGAATACAGATGTATAGAACAGTCTTTTGGATTCTGTGGGATAGGGCGAGGGTGGGATGATATGGCAGCATGACATTGCAACATGTATATTATCATATGTGAAACGAATTGCCAGTCCAGGTTCAGTGCATAATACAGGGTGCTCAGGACTGGTGCACTGGCATGATCCAGAGGGAATTTATGGGGATGGAGGTGGGAGGGGAGTTCAAGATGGGGAAAACATGTACACCAGGGGCAGATTCATGTCAATGCATGGCAAAGCCTATACAATTTTGTTAAGTAATTAGCCTCCAATTACAATAAATATATAAAAACAAATGTATACACTCATGTAAATACCACCACATGACAGGAGATTATTAATTTTATTCTTCTAGTCAAATGACCAGATTTTGACTTTCTGTGTGTCTTCTCTTCATAATTATAGTCTTTATTTTTCCTTTTGCTCTTTATTTTTTGGTATTATAATATGGTTCCTTCTGAAGTAAGACAGAATATCAATCCCATGCCACTCTCCAGCCTCTGGTGGTTTATATATGTTTATACAATTATTTATTTATTAGTTCATTAGATACTTGACCATTTACACTATTCTAGGTGCTATTCTAGGCACTGGAGATGTAATAGTATTTTTAAGACACAAATTTCTACCATCATAAACGTATATTGTATTATACGTACCAGAAAATAAAATGAATAAACTGTATGACAGCTTAGGGATTATAAGTGCTAAGGAGAAAAATTAAGCAGAGATGGACGAACAGGAGACAGAGAAGGTTACTGGTTGGGCATTGAAATTTTATGAAGTAGTCTAAAGAGTCAATATTGAAGATACATTTTAATAATAAATCAAAAGTGTTGAAGGGATAAGCTATGAATATATCCAGAGGAAGGATAATGAAGAGACAGAAAACAGGCTTGCAAAGATTCTTAGAAATGATCACAGCAATAAGACCAGTTACCATCTTCGACCATTAAATTTTATTACAGAAAAGCATATAATCAGATCTTCCACACTTTGATTGTCAGAGTCTACATGTCCATGAGTGCTGAGATTCCCAAAGAGATATGCTCATGCAAAACATCTCAAAGTGGCATCATATGAGTTCATCCGCCACAGTTTACAGTGCAGTTTTCAGATCTATAGTGAAATCAGTCAGTGAGGTCGCTCAGTCGTGTCCGACTCTTTGCGATCCCATGGACTGCTGCACGCCAGGCTTCCCTGTCCATCACCAACTCCAAGAGCTTGCTCAAACTCATGTCCATCAAGTAGGTGATGTCACTCAACCATCTCATCCTTTCTCATCCCCCTTCTTCTCCTGCCTTCAATCTTTCCCAGCATCAGGGTCTTTTCCAATGAGTCAGTTCTTCCCATCAGGTGGCCAAAGTATTGGAGTTTCAGATATAGCAAAATAGTCTTGATTATGTTTATTCTCAGAGATAGATTCAATGTCTGTTTCCTTGTGGACTGGCTGCTACTATTGATACTCATTAGTTAACAGTACTCAAACAAGAATACAAATTTAGTCAGATGCATGAAAAATAAGTTTCTCAGGTGGCATAGAATCTGCTGCCAATACAGGAGATGCAAGAAATGCAGGTTTCATCACTGAGTCAGGAACATCTCCTGGATAAGGAAATGGCAACTCACTACAGAATTCTTGCCTGGAGAAACACATGGACAGAGGAGCCTCGCAGGGTGCAGTCCATGGGTCTCAAAACAGTCAGACACGACTGAGTGACTGAGCACACACACACGCATTATGACATTAGTTCTATTTTATTTGTCAGTTATTGCCTTTTTCATATGACCTCATCCGTGAGATGTTAGTTTTTATAATATAACTCTAACAGCTTTATAAAATCCATTCAGAATTAATCAAAGATTAGGGAAGTGTCCATGAATTTAAAATACAAAAACAAATATGTATAAAAAACTAAGAAATATGAAAATAATAATCAACATGATGAACAAAACATATTAATGTATATATAGATAAATTATGTATCAATACAGTGAATATCTTTGTTATAACTAAAATTATCTGATTTGAACAGGAAGTGAGGCGCTATTTCCCTGTACATAGTCAGGCAAAGGTAAAGCTAATTTTTAAGAGTATTTTAGAGACAAAATGGATGATAGAAATCAGGGACAAATTATTAAACTTGGATAAGAAATATAACAACAACAACAAACCAATACTGTACAAAATCAGAAGGAAAACCTATAGAAAGAACGGGATGTGGCTCACAAGCAGAAACATCAAAGTAGACAGCTAACATGAGGAGTGGCCTTGTGCCCCCACAAAGATGATGGAACTTCAGGTTCTCTCTCTGAGGCATTGGTTAAAACAATACAGGTTTTGCTGGGTGCTCACTCTGCCTATTTCCCTAAATGCCCCACTGGAACACATCTACACTGTCCACAATAGAATGAGAATACTTTCTCTTTTCCATCAATCCAATTATACTTAAACTCTGACAGAATTAACAGTTGGCATCTTCTGCTTTGCAATCTCGAGTCAGACTTTGTTGCACCATAATTTCTCATGGCCTGTTTGACTTCTGCGCTCCTCATAATGTAAATCAGAGGATTGAGCAAGGGTGTCACAATAGTGTAAAACACAGCCATCATCTTGTCCACTGGAAATACAGTTAGAGGGCGAGCATATATGTGTATGTATATGTATATACACGGTACAAAGAATAAGACAATAACAATAATGTGAGAGATGTGTGTGGAAAGTGCTCTGCTTCTTCCTTCTGTGCTACAGTTACTCAGAGAATGTAAGACGAAAACATAGGAGATTAGCAGCAGAATGAAACTCCCCAAGCATATGACCCCACTGTTAAACACTATGAGTAGGTTGATGACATAAGTATCAATGCAGGCAAGTTTCAACAACGGTTGCATATCACAGAAATAGTGATCAATAACATTGGAGCCACAGAAGGGTAATTTCAAAGCCAAGAGAATCTGTGCTGAAGAATGGATACAGACCCCCATCCAGGCCAGTTTCACCGGTGTGCCACAGACAGGATGGCTCATGACAGCTGTGTACAGCAGCAGCTTGCAAATGGCCACATAGTGATCAAAGGACATGAGGATAAGCCCCAAGATCCCCATGCACCCAAAGAAGTGAACTGAAAAGATTTGGGTCATGCATTCATTGTAGGAAATGACTTCTCAGATACAGAATCTGCAATCAACCTGGGGGCAATGGTTGTTGAAAAACAGGCATCAGCAAAGGATAAGTAGAAAAGGAAGAAGTACAAGGGCTCTGAAGTGTCTGGCTATTTCGTATGGTCATCACAATCAGGAAGGTTGCAACAGAGTCCCAAGGTATAGAGATAAGAAGATAACAGATACTACTTTCTCCTTTAGTAGACTCTGTGTTAACCCAAGCAGAATGAACTCATTCACATTACTGTTCACTTCCATGGTTATGGTGAATATAGAACAGGCACAGCTGAGAAGTGGTTCATCTGCAAAAAAAAAAAAAAAAAAGTTGGAGAAATGGTGACTTGGCAATTGCAGTCTATTTGGATGCAGAATTGCAATTTTTAGAATTCTCATTTCATTGAACATATAACTTGGTGTTTCTCAAAATTTTCATACACTATACTCACTCAGAATTTGTTTGTTTTTTTTATGTTAACAGACTTTAAACATCAGCATTGATTCAAGATCTTATGGGTTGCCTTTTTTTTTGGTGGGGGGAACTCTCAAGTGACTGTGCACTCTGCCATGATTTGAAAACTAGTGAATTTGTTTTATGATCTTGATCAGATCATTTTAGTGTCTTGATGCTCTTTCTTTATATGACAGAGAATCTAACAGATACATTATTAAGCATTGCATATGTGTATGATACATATATATGCATATAATGTGTATGCACATCAATTACTGATAATAATATCTGTATATAATTTAGAAATCATATATTTGGAGATTCTCTCCTGAGTGAATACATTTCTGGATTTGAACAACAGTTAGTAGCCATTATTCCTAATCTCTTCAGTATCTTTGTTGGGTTATACTTAAGAAAAAAGCTGATTTTTCCATCTTTAGGCTCCTTGCAGCTATAACTTTACCTTCATTGCCAGTTAGGGCACATGAGCTATTTGAGCAAATCATTGAGGCTAGCAATATTTTGGAAAATTGCTATATATATTTGATATAAACTATTACATATGTTAGATGTCTGCTAGTAAATTTCACATTCTGTGTACTCAACCTATTATTTCATTTTCTATATTTCTGTAACCCTTGTATTATTCTCCTTCATATCTAATTTTCCTACCACTGTCATCTAGAAGATGGCATTCTTTTAATTTTTTCTCTTTAAAATGTAAGTTTAAAAATGTATTTCAGAAATTCAACATAAAAATACATCTCCTTGCTCTCCTTTACTTTTTTCTTGTGTACATATATCTATATAATTTCAATCATCTTATTAATTTTCTGATTTTCCTTTTTTAATTTGAAAGTTTTTTCTATGTTAGCCAAACTGTATTTGTAGTGTAATTATCTGCCTAACAATTATAAATAAAAATGCTGTTAGTCACTCAGTCATGCTTGACTCTTTGTGACACCATGGACTCCACCAGGCTCTTCTGTCCATAGTATTCTCCAGGCAAGAATGCTGGAGTGTGTTGCCATTCCTTCCTCCAGGAGATCTTCCCAACCCAGATTTCAAATCCAGGTCTCCTTCATTGCAGACAGATTCTTTACCAGCTGAGCCACAAGGGGAGCCCAAAATTGACATATCAAAATCTATTTTCTTTTTTGTCTTTTTTTTATTGGAGGCTAATATGAGTTTGAGTGAAATCCAGGAGTTGGTGCTGGACAGGGAGGCCTTGTGTACTGTGATTCATGGGGTCACAGAGAGTCGGACACGAATGAGCGACTGAACTGAACTACTTTACAATATTATATTGGTTGGTTTTGCCATATATTGACATGAATCCACCCCGGGTGTACATGTGTTCCCATTCTTGAACCCCTCTCCGACCTCCCTCCTTTCCTTATCCTCCCTCTGAGTCATCCCCGTTCACCAGCCCCGAGAATCCTGTATCATACATCGAACTTGGACTGGTGATTCGTTTCACTTACGGTAATATACATGTTTCAGTGCCATTCTCCCAAACCATCCCACCCTCACCCTCTCCCACAGAGTCCCAAAGACTGTTCTATAGACCTGTGTCTATTTTGCTGTCTCGTATACAGGGTTATCATTACCATCTTTCTAAATTCCATATATATGTGTTAGTATACTTTATTGGTGTTCTTCTTTCTGGCTTACTTCACTCTGTACAATAGGCTCCAGTTTCATCCACCTCAATAGAACTGATTCAAATGCATTCTTTTTAATGGCTGAGTAATACTCCATTGTGTATATGTACCAAGGCTTTCTTATCCATTCATCTGCAGATGGACATCTAGTCCATGTCCTGGCTATTATAAACAGTGCTGCAATGAACATTGGAGTACGCGTTTCTCTTTCAATTCTGGTTTCCTCGGTGTGTATGCCCAGGAGTGTGATTGCTGGGTCATATGGCAGTTCTATTTCCAGTTTTTTAAGGAATCTCCACACTGTTCTCCATAGTGGCTGTACTAGTTTGCATTCCCACCAACAGCGTAAGAGGGTTCCCTTTGCTCCACACACTCTACAGCATTTATTGCTTAGACTTTTGGATAGCAGCCATTCTGGCTGGTGTGAGATGGTACCTCATTGTGCTTTTGATTTGCATTTCTCTGATTATGAGGCATGTTGAGCATTTTTTCATGTGTTTGTTAGCCATCTGTATGTCTTCTTTGGAGAAATGTCTGTTTAGTTCTTTGGCCCATTTTTTGATTGGGTCGTTTATTTTTCTGGGATTGAGCTGCAGGAGTTGCTTGCATATTTTGGAGATTAATTCTTTTTCAATTGTTTCATTTGCTATTATTTTCTCCCATTCTGAAGGCTGACTTTTCACCTGCTTGTAGTTTCCTTTGCTGTGCAGAAGCTTTTAATTTTAATTAGGTCCCATTTGTTTATTTTTGCTTTTATTTTCGATATTCTGGGAGGTCGGTCATGGAGGATCCTGCTGTGATTTATGTCGGAAAGTGTTTTGCCTATGTTCTCCTCTAAGAGTTTTATAGTTTCTGGTCTTTCATTTAGATCTTTAATCCATTTTGAGTTTATTTTTGAGTATGGTGTTAGGGAGTATTCTAGTTTCATTCTTTTACAGGTGGCTGACCAGTTTTCCAAACACCACTTGTTGAAGAGACTGTCTTTCTCCATTTTATATTCTTGCCTCCTTTGTCAAAGATAAGGTGTCCAAAGGTGCATGGATTTATCTCTGGGCTTTCTATTTTGTTCCATTGATCTATATTTCTGTCTTTGTGCCAGTACCATACTGCCTTGATGACTGTGACTTTGTAATAGAGCCTGAACTCCAGTAGGTTTGATTCCCCTAGTTGCATTCATCTTGCTCAAGATTACTTTGGCTATTCGAGGTTTTTTGTATTTCCCTACAAATTGTGAGATTATTTGTTCGAGTTCTGTGAAAAATATCATTGCTAGCTGGATAGGGATTGCATTGAATGTGTATACATTATTTTGGGTATTATACTCATTTTCACAATATTTATTCTTCCAACCCACGAACAAGGTATATTTCTCCATCTATTAATGTCCTATTTCATTACTTTCACCAGTGTTTTATAGTTTACTATGTACTAGTCTTTTGTTTCTTTAGGTAGATATATTCCTAAGTATTTTATTCTTTTCATTGCAACAGTGAATGGAATAGTTTCCTTAACTTCTCTTTCTATTTTCTCATTATTAGTGAATATGAATGCAAGGAATTTATGTGTGTTGATTTTATATCCTGCAACTTTACTGTATTCATTGATTAGTTCTAGGAGTTTTCTGGTAGAGTCTTTAGGCTTTTTTGTGTAGAGGATCATGTCATTGGCAAACAGTGAAAGTTTTATTTCATTTTTTGCAATTTGGATTCCTTTTATGTCTTTTTCTGCTCTGATTGCTGTGGCCAAAATTTCCAGAACTATGTTGAATAGTAGTGGTGAGAATGGGCACCCTTGTCTTGTTTCTGACTTTAGGGGAAATGCTTTTAGTTTTTCACCATTGTGGATAATGTTTGCTGTGGGTTTGTCATATATAGCTTTTATTATGTTGAGGTATGTTCCTTCCATTACCACCTTCTGGAGGGTTTTTATCATAAATGGATGTGGAATTTTATCGAAGTCTTTCTCTGCATCTATTGAGATAATCATATGATTTTTATTTTTCAGTTTGTTAATGTGGTCTATTACATTGATTGATTTGTGGATATTGAAGAATCCTTGCATTCCTGGGATAAAGCCCACTTGGTCATGTTTATGATCTTCTTAATGTGTTGTTGGATTCTGATTGCTAGAATTTTGTTAAGGATTTTTGCATCTATGTTCATCAGTGATATTGGCCTGTAGTTTTCTTTTTTTGTGGGATCTTTACCAGGTTTTGGGATTAGGGTGACGGTGGCCTCATAGAATGAGTTTGGAAGTTTACCTTCCTCTGCAATTTTCTGGAAGAGTTTCAGTAGAATAGGTGTTAGCTCTTCTCTAAATTTTTGGTAGAATTCAGATGTGAAGCAATCTGGGCCTGGGCTTTTGTTTGCTGGAAGATTTCTGATTACAGCTTCTATTTTCGTGCTTGTGATGGGTCTATTAAGATTCTCTATTTCTTCCTGGTTCAGTTTTAGAAAGTTGTACTTTTCTAAGAATTTGTCCATTTCTTCCAAGTTGTCCATTTTATTGCCATATAATTGCTGATAGTATTCTCTAATGATCCTTTATATTTCTGTGTTGTCTGTGATCTCTCCATTTTCATTTCTAATTTTATTGATTTGGTTCTTCTCCCTTTGTTTCTTGATGAGTCTGGCTAGTGGTTTGTCAATTTTACTTACCCTCTCAAAGAATCTGCTTTTGGCTTTGTTGATTTTTGCTATGGTCTCTTTTGTTTCTTTTGCATTTATTTCTACCCTAATTTTTAAGACTTCTTTCCTTCTACAAACCCTGGAGTTCTTCATTTCTTTCTTTTCTAATTTCTTTAGATATAGACTTAGGTTATTTAGTTGACTTTATTCTTGCTTCTTGAGGTGTGCCTGTATTGCTATGAACCTTCCCCTTAGCACTGCTTTTATAGTGTCCCAGAGGTTTTGGGTTGTTTTGTTTTAATTTTAATTCATTTCTATGCATATTTTGATTTCTTTTTTGATTTCTTTTATGATTTCTTCGTTATTCAGCAGCGTGTTGTTCAGCCTCCATATGTTGGCATTTTTAATAGTTTTTCTCTTGTAATTGAGATCTAATCTAACTGCATTGTTGTCAGAATACATGAATGAAAATATTTCAATTTTTTTGAATTTACCAAGGCTAGATTTATGGCCCAGCATGTGATCTATCCTGGAAAAGGTTCCGTGTGTACTTGAGAAAAAGCTGAAATTCATTGTTTTGGGGTGAAATGTCCTATAGAGATCTGTTAGGTCTAACTGCTCTATTATATCACTTAAAGTTTGTGTCTCCTTCTTAATTTTCTGTTTAGTTGATCTATCCATAGATGTGAGTGGGGTATTAAAGTCTCCCACTATTATTGTGTTATTGTTAATTTCCCCTTTCATCAGTTCAGCTAGGTTAAGTTCAGTCGCTCAGTCATGGCCGACTCTTTGCAACCCCATGAATCACAGCACGCCAGGCCTCCTGGTCCATCACCAACTCCCAGAGTTCACTCAAACTCATGTCCATTGAGTTGGTGATGCCATCCAGCCATCTCATTCTCTGTCGTCCCCGTCTCCTCCCACCCCCAATCCCGCCCAGCATCAGACTCTTTTCCATGAGTCAATTCGTTGCATGAGGTGGCCAAAGTACTGGAGTTTCAGCTTTAGCATCAGTCCCCTTTCATACTTGTTATTAATTGTCTTACATATTGCCATGCTCCTATGTTGGGTGCATATATTTTTATAATATTATATCTTCTTCTTGGATTGATCCTTTGATTATTATGTAGTTTCCTTCTTTGTCTCTTTTCACAGCCTTTGTTTTAAAGTCTATTTTATCTGATATGAGTATTGCTACGTCTGCTTTTTTTTGGTCTTTTTGTGCTTGGAATATCTTTTTCCAGCCCTTCACTTTCTGTCTGCATGTGTCCCTTGTTTTGAGGTGGGTCTCTTGTAGACAACACGTATAGAGGTCTTATTTTTGTATCTGTTCAGCCAGCCTTTGTCTTTTGGTTGGGGTATTCAACCCATTTATGTTTAAGGTAATTATTGATAAGTGTGATCCCGTTGCAATTTTATTTATTGTTTCGGGTTTGAGTTTATACACCATTTCTGTGTTTCCTATCTACAGAAGGTCCTTTAGCATTTGTTGGGGAGCTGGTTTGGTGATGCTGAATTCTCTCAGCTTTTGCTTGTCTGTAAAGCTTTTGATTTCTCCTTCATATTTGAATGAGATCCTTGCTGGGTATAGTATTCTGGGCAGTAGGTTATTTTGTTTCATCACTTTAAGTATGTCTTGCCATTCTCTCCTGGCCTGAAGAGTTTCTGTTGAAAGATCAGCTGTTATCCTTATGGAAATCCCCTTGTGTGTTATTTGTTGCTTTTCCCTTGCTGCTTTTAATATTTGTTCTTTGTGTTTGATCTTTGTTAATTTGATTATTATGTGTCTTGAAATATTTTGCCTTGGGGTTATCCTGTTAGGGACTCTCTGTGTTTCTTGGACTTTGGTGATTATTTCCTTTCCCATTTTAGGGAATTTTTCAACTATTATCTCCTCAAGTATTCTCTCATGGTCTTTAATTTTGTCTTCTTCTTCTGGGACTCCTATGATTCGAATGTTGGGGAGTTTAACATTGTCCCAGAGGTCTCTGAGATGTCCTCATTTCTTTTCCCCCTCTCTGTTTCATTTATTTCTACAATTCTATCTTCTAGCTCACTTATCCTGTCTTCTGCCTCTGTTATTCTACTGTTTGTTCCCTCCAGAGTGTATCTGATCTCATCTATTGCATTATTCATTGTATATTGACCCTTTTTTCCCCTCCAAATCCTTATTAAACCCTTCTTTCATCTTCTCAATCCTTGTTTCCAGGTTATTTATCTGTAACTCCAGTTTGCTTTCCAGATTTTGAATCATTTTCACTATAACAATATGAAATTCTTTATCAAGTAGATTCCCTATATCTTCCTCTTTCGTTTGTGTTGGTGGGCATTTATCCTGTTCCTTTACTTGCTGGGTATTTCTCTGCCTCTTCATCTTGCTTCCATTGCTGTGCTTGGGGTGGCCTTTCCGTCTTCTGGCAGTCTGTGGAGTTCTCTTTATTATGTAGTTTCCTCTCTGTGGGTGAGGTTGGACGGGTGGCTTGTCAACCTTCTCTGGTTAGGGAAGCTTGTGTCGGTGTTCTGGTGGGTGGAGCTGGATTTCTTCTCTCTGGAGTGCAATGAAGTGTCCAGTAATGAGTTTGAGATGTCAATGGGTTTGGAGTGGGTTTGGGCAGCCTGTATATTGAAGCTCAGGTCTATTCTCCTGTGTTGCTGGAGAATTTGTGTGGTATGTCTTTCACTGAAACTTGTTGACCCTTGGGTGGTGCCTGATTTCACTGTATGTATGGAGGCATTTGATGAGTTCCTATCGATTAATGTTCCCTGGAACAGGAAATCTCTGGTGTTCTCAGGATTTGGACTTAAGTCTCTGCCTTTGTTTTTCGGTCTTATTCTTGCAGTAGGCTCAAGACTTCTCCATCTATCACTTCCAAAGAAGTTCCTTCTGTTTAAGCTCTTCTGTTTGCTGGTCTCTTCAGTGTCTGATTCCCGTCTTGACACAAGGGGGCAGTGGTGGACACTTTTATAGGCTCACCTGTTCAATTGTGCTATGGGGAGGGAGGAACGCTACTAAAAAAATATCACTGGCTTCTGTGGAGCGTGCTCTCAGTGTCTCAGCTACACTGGGATTGCCCCCACTCATGGCATGTGTGCTTTCCCTGTTTATGCTTCTCAGGCTCTAGGTTGCTCAGCCAGGAACTGTCTGAGGCTGGCGCTGGGTTGTATGCACTTCCCAGGTCTAAGCCACTCAGGTTCAGGTACTCGGGTACTCCACAAAGGCGCAGACTTGGTTGGACCTGCGTTTTGTGCCCTTCCCCGGTGTGAGAAGTTCAGGTGACCAGGTGTTTGGCAAGCGTGGTCGCTGCAACTTATCGCCTCCCCAGTCCCTGCTGCTTGGTTTTCTGGTTGTACAACTGGCGCACCTTCTCAGGCAGATGTTGACTGGCCCAAAACCAAGAAGTCTTGGTTAGCAACAAAGCTACTCTGCAGCTTGGTATTGGAAGCCTCTCTGGGGCTGCGATTGCCCGCTTCTGGCTCTGGCTGCCTTCCCCTTCCTGTCTTGGTGGGGGATGGGCCATCCGCAGCTGGCTAGCTCTGTTCAGTCCTTTGTTCTGTGAGCGGGTCTGGTGGTGTCTTAGGTTGGGGCTTTTCACATGGTAGCTATCCCACAGTCTGCTTAGGTATCTCCAGTTAGCACCCTCAGGTTGCCCTCGGGTCATTCAGGCCCAGTCCTCACTCTAAGCGATGCAGCCGCGCCTCCCTGCCCAGCCCCCACTTGCTAGTGTGGGGTGCGGGCGGTTGCATGGCTTCTCCACTGAGAGTTACCTCTGGGCACTTAGTCTGTGGGTTTTAACTATTTATTTCTTTTTTCTCCCGCTTATGTTGCCCTCTGAGGTTCCAAGGCTCACCACAGACTCACCAGTGAGTGTTTCCAGGTGTTTGGAAACTTCTCTCTTTTTTTAAGCCTCCCTTCCCAGGACGGAGCTCCTTCCCTCCCTCTTTTGCTCTCTTTTTATCTTTTATACTATTTCCTACCTCCTTTAGAAGACAATGGGCTGCTTTTCTGGGTGCCTGATGTCCTCTGCCATCATTCAGTTGTTTCGTGGGATTTACTCAGCGTTCAAATGTTCTTTTGCTGAATTTGTGGGGGAGAAAGTGGTCTCCCTGTCCTATTCCTCCGCCATCTTCCTGTCTCTCCCACATCAAAATCTTAAAATATAAATTCTACCATTTATTTTTTGTTTTAACAAATTTTCGTCTTAATTAAAATATTTTCAATAAATTCTTCTCATATAGCTTGTGCTTATTTTAATATTTTAATCAAATATATGCCCAGGGGATTTTTTTTTAAAATCACATGGACTGTAGCCCACCAGGCACCTCTGTCCACGGGATTTTCCAGGCAAGAATACTGGAATGGATGGCCATTTCCTTCTCTGGGGGATTTTTCTGACCCAGGAATCGAGCCCACATCTCCTGCATTGCAAGCATATTCTACCACTGAGCCACTTGGGAAGCCCATAATTATTGACACTATTCTCAAATAATCTTTCAATTTGTTTGTTTTATTATTTATTAGAAAATTAATTATTGCATGGATATATCTGCATAATAAAATTTCCAAAGCTGCAATGTATTACAAGGTGAGAAAATTGCCCTTCAAAAATTCATATTAACCAATCCCATGGTGGTGTTAGTCACTCAGTCCTGCCAGACTCTGTGACTCCATGAACCCAACCAGGCTCCTCTGCCAATGGGATTCTCCAGGCAAGTGGGCTGCCATTCCCTTCTCCAGGGTATCTTTCTGACCCAAGGATAAAACCCAGGTCTCCTGCATTGCAGGCAGATTCTTTCCCATCTGAGACACCAGGGAAGCCCATAAACCAGAAGTAAAAGTCAGTTCCTTACACATTCTGCTGGGTTTTCAGACATATAGGTATAAATCTATATATGTGTATGTATATACACATACGTGAAATATTTTAATGTACAAATTAGGTCATTTTCCATTGCTTCTAAAACTATAACAGTATGACACAAATTATAAATAAAAAAATAATGAGGCATTATTATATTTGCTTAGTTAATACAGTTAAAATTATGAAATATATATTTTGATTAGCAATAGAATATAACATTTTTGTATATTTTAATTTCTTATATTTCATTTATTTTGAATTTTGTATGCTATGTCTATTTAATTTTTTATATCTATAAGTTTTGAGCTCTTTTTTTCAACATTATGCAATAAACTCTATCAATTTTATTTTATTTTTTTTAATTTCTTAAATTTATTTATTTTAATTGGAGGCTAATTACTTTACAATATTGTATTGGTTTTGCCATACATTGACATGAATCTACCCCAGGTGTACATGTGTTCCCCATCTTGGATCCCCCTTACACCAAACTATATCAATTTTAAATTCGTGTTTCCATTTTAGTCAATCATGCCTTTAAAATTTAATATCAAATGAAACACATTTTAACATGAATTTTGACATACATTTCCTCTTTCTGATTAATCATCAAATCTTTAGTGATTCAACAACACTATCAACTCAGTCATCAAATGTGTACTGAGAACATACTCATATCTAGAGTCAACTTACAGAGCATGAAAAGATGTCCTCAACCTCCTCACAACGATGTTGGAGGGATGCCATTTCTCTATTAATATTCTTAATCATTAAAAAGCTACACACAACTCTGCGATAATACTGAGTGAATTTTAACTCCATATCAGAAAGATCCTAGAAAATAAGTTGATGGATCGTTAAAAGTTTAAACATGGGAAATAAGTGAAATTAAGGCTTTAATTGAGTCAAACTGCAATTTCCAACAAAGTTCTCTGAAAATTAAATATTCAAAAAGTTTATAAAGGGTTTCCCTAAGTAAGAAAAATATATCAGTATCAGTAAATCAAACTATTTAACTCTAGTAAAGTTAAATATCTAAATACAATTAGGTTTTCCTTGCACTTGAGCTAAAATAATGTTATTTCACAATGAGAAATTAGAAATATCACAATAATTACAAACTCTGATTGGAAGTTGCAATTTTCTCTGCTGATTATTAAAAAAAGAAAATAAATCAATGATTATTTAATTTTAATATATTAGGTTTCCAGTAAGAGATAAAAACAAAAGAGAGGGAGCCCTTTGCTGTGAGAAGAAGAGTTAGAAGAGTGATTAAATATTTATAGAAAGGGAACATGCATTCCTTTAGGAAAAATAGACATTCCCATCATTAAAAACTGCACTCTCATTAAATCCAAACTTTTTAAAAGACAAATTTTGGGTAGGTAACAGAAAACCATGACTTCCAGTTCAACAAATTCTATTTTATTTTAAGTAAGCAAAGAGTAGGTTTAGGGACATAAAAACAGGAAAGCATCATTGAAGGATGCATACATTAGTTTAAATCAATACTATCTGAGAATTTTATTATTGAATTCAGCCATTATCTCCAAACTTTTCTGAGAGGCAACCACGCTGCCTCTTTGATTTGGGAGGGCATCATGGTAGAATGTCTTTTTCCTTCCTTGATCCTTACAGTTTACTTTTACCTGCTGCTGCTAAGTCACTTCAGTTGTGTCCGACTCTGTGCAAATCCATAGACTGCAGCCCACAGGGCTCCCCTGTCCCTGGGATTCTCCAGGCAAGAATACTGGAGTGGGTTGCCATTTCCTGCTCCAATGCATGAAAGTAAAAAGT
This sequence comes from Moschus berezovskii, assembly GCF_049115385.1. Taxonomy (NCBI): domain Eukaryota; kingdom Metazoa; phylum Chordata; class Mammalia; order Artiodactyla; family Moschidae; genus Moschus; species Moschus berezovskii. The sequence goes on along the minus strand of NC_142485.1, from coordinate 45,280,793 downwards.
GAAAGGGAAGTCTCTCAGTCGTGTCCAACTCTTAGCGACCCCATGGACTGCAGCCTACCAGGCTCCTCTGTCCATGGGATTTTCCAGGCAAGAGTACTGGAGTGGGTTGCCATTGCCTTCTCTGATTACTTTTACCTACTGAACTGTTAACCAATTCAAATATATTTGGTGCCAAAATTTTTCCATTCTTCCTAAGTTAAATAACCATCTGCCTCTATTTCCTATGTTCCATATATATGTGCGTATGTGTATATATATGCCTATGTATGCATATATGATTAAATAAGGCAATTCAGGATTAAATATTATTCTGTTTCCATAATCTTATCATTCAAACAAGTTTTTGCTTGTTCTACTTCATCTGACATACACATTTTTTTTTGCAAGGCAACTGGATTGGCCATATGATCCATCCATTTCTAGTTACAAAGCATGACCTGTGATACAGAGTGTTTTAATTAAGGCACTTAAGCTAGAACTAGAAAGGGCTGTTACTACATAGCTTCTCTCTCAGCATTCACCCTCATCTCATGTAAAATATCTGATTCTAATCATCACATAGATTGCATCTTAGAAAAGAGAAATCATGAGTCATGAGAGAAGGATAGCAATTGATATCTTAAATTTCTGTCCTGACTCCAAAACCAAGCGCATTAAACTGCATGCTGAGGCTAATATTAAAGCAAAAGCAAAAAAAAAAAATAAGATCTAACTGGAAAATGGTGAAGAGGAGGAAAGAAACAGACTAATGTAGTCAGAATAGGAGAGAGTAGTGAGCAGTTACCAGGGAAAGAAGAGTCGGGAAGGAGAGCAACCATCTTAGAGAAAGTCGTTTTATCTGAGATTTAACCCCACAGTTCGGCTTCTTTCTTCCTGAACAACCATGCCATCAGTTACTCCAATTAAAGAAATATTGCTGTGTGTCGTCTCAAGGGTTGTCAAGGATCTTGAAAACCCAGGTGTGTAGAAACGGGAGCCCAATTTCATACTCTGTCCCAGAAGTATCAGCACTGACCATAGACCTTGAATCAGGAGCTCCCCAAGAGAGAAACTTCTGCCAAGCTGGCCTTCATTCTGTGTGTTGCGTCCTCTGTGAGCAGAGATGCCTTTGAGAGGTAGTTCAGCCAAGTGCTGAGTCCAGGGAAAGCCTAGGAAGCCTGAACCACCATAATTCTTCATTGGTAGAAACACTCCCCAGGAGCTCTGTCATTTAGTAGAAGACACATTGAGTATGGATTCCAAGAAATCAGTGTTTAGGGTTCAGATGGTAAAGAATCCGCCTGCAATACAGGAGACCTGGGTTCAATCCCTGGGTTGGGAAGATCCCTTGGAAGAGTGCAACTCACTCCAGTATTGTCGCTGGAGAATCTCATGGACAGAGGAGCTTGGCAGGGTACAGTCCATGGGGTCAGAAAGAATCAGACATGACTGAGAGACTAAGCACAGCACAGAAGAAAAAGTTTCAGACAGATTGAAAAAGAACGTGAATTATGTGAAGCTTGAATAAAATGCACAAACTATACTTCATTGAGATTTATCATTGCCTGTGATCACAAGTGATGATGGGATGTAAAGAGTTTATGGAGAAAGGGAACTCTTCATGTAGCCCTAATTCACACAGCTCCTTCCTGGAAACACTGGGTCAGACAGAACAGCAAGGTCTGTATTGGAACAGAGAGAATGCTCTGAAAATGGAGTGAATTTTTTAATTCGGTTCTTGGAAACTTAACTGGAGTAAACTATTCCTACTCTCTGAGACACAAATGCCTCTGTGGCTAGCTTCCTTCCCACTGTATCTCTCTCTCTTTTTTGGTGAAAAATCATGAGGCTAAGTATTTTATCTATGCTGTACTGAATATTTATAGAAATTCAACAAGAGTTTGCAAATGCTTAAGGTAGCCTTTAAGCCTCAGGAACTCCAAGGAAACTATTTCTTCCAAACCAGTCCCAAGGAATATGTAATGAGCTACCTAGCTCAAACAGTCCAAGGGCAAAATTAAACCTTGGGGACAATTGGTTAAAATTCAACTCATATGACTTGGTTTGAGGCAATTCTATACTCTTTCCCAAAATTTTTCCTTAAGTCCATCTCTTCTAGAAGCTTGGAAGTCTTTGAAGGCAGTTGAAAACCCGTAGATGAAATATGCATTGTTAACTACTCTTGTTTGTGCTATATCAACATGTGAACTGGTTTCCCTGGTGGCTCAGATGGTAAAGCATCTGCCTGCAATGCGGGAGAGCAGGGTTCGATCCCTGGGTTGGGAAGATCCCCTAGAGAAGGAAATGGCAAGTCACTTCAGTACCCTTGCCTGGAAAAGTCCATGGGCAGAGGAGCCTGGTAGGTTAGAGTCCATGGGGTCACAAAAGAGTTGGACATGACTAAGTGACATCACTTTCACTTTCAAAGTGTGAATTATAGTGATCATCAATATCAAAGGGCTAATGTCAGCAATAATTACAGTTCTTTGGCAAACCTGAAACATTAATATGTTAATGTTTTTCTTTCATTATTTATTTATTTTTTAAATAGAGGTGATTTACAATGTTTTGCTATTTTCAGTTGTACAGCAGATACATTAGGTTGGGCAAAAAGTTCATTTATATATATATAATTTATATTTACATATATATATATTTACATATATGTAAAAGCTAATCTCTAAGACAGTTTTGTTTTCCCTCCAGAAATATTTTCCAGAATATCAAATGAGTACCAAGAAGTGATAGCAATTATTTTCATTATTTTTTGATTTTTAGATTCTCATTTAGCATAAAATTCAAATTGCCAAACCAGAGTTCATAAGTGATCTAAGAAAGAAAACTAAATTATTTCCTGGAACTGATGCTATTTTTTATAAAATTACATTACTTTCAGTTCAGTTGCGTTCAGTCGCTCAGTCGTGTCCGACTCTGCGACCCCATGATCCTCAACATGCCAGGTCTCTCTGTCCATCACCAACTCCCATAGCCTACCCAAACCCATGTCCATTGAGTGAGTGATGCCATCCAGCCTTCTCATCCTCTGTCATCTCTGTCTCCTCCTATCCCCAATCCCTTCCAGCATCAAGGTCTTTTCCAATGAGTCAACTCTTCGCATGAGGTGGCCAAAGTATTGGAGTTTCAGCTTTAGCATCAGTCCTTCCAAGGAACACCCAGGACTGATCTCCTTTAGGATGGACTGGTTGGATCTCCTTGCAGTCCAAGGGACTCTCAAGAGTCTTCTCCAGCACTACAGTTCAAAAGCATCAATTCTTCGGCACTCAGGTTTCTTCACAGTCCAAATCTCACATCCATACATGACCACTGGAAAAACCATAGCCTTGACTAGACAGACCTTTGTTGGCAAAGCAATATCTCTGCTTTTTAATATGCTATCTAGATTGGTCATGACTTTCCTTCCAAGGTGTAAGTGTCTTTTAATTTAATGGTTGCAATCACCATCAAACAAGAATAGAAGCTGACAAAAATAAGTAATACCGTCTAATAGTTACTGTTATGATGCCTGTTAAATAATGCAAAGGAAGCAATTGTTCAGAGGTAAGTGGCTAGGAAACAGTCCATGTTAGATCTTATTACCCAGTTTTACTGGTAGGAAGCCCATGCTTAAAGAGATAAAATTAAAGAAATAACAGATACTGGCTCTGGAGTTTTAACCCAGAACCTCTGACTCCAGCATGGAAGTGACTGACTCTACAGGGAAAGAAGCAAACATTTTTCTAGCAAGAGTTTCAGAGCAGGAGGGGCTTCTCTAGAGTCTCCATTATCTGTAGAGGTTATAACCTGATTCCTGTATTCATGTTTGACTGATGCTTCTTGATGAAGGACACAGAGCCAATGATGTAGAATCAGAAGGTAAAGGCTGGATTATTTATAGATATAAACTGACAGTAACCACATGGGTAAGGGATAGAAACAATGCTGACTATAGCCACAGACTGAGGCTTTATTAATTGGTAAGTATTTATTCAAGGTGGCCCAATCAGATCAAGCAGTGTTCACGAGTGTATGTCTGTTTCAAATGTATATGACTTACTGTAATGTTGAGAAATTCACGTATAATCCATTTCATACAATTATAATGAGGGTCAAATTGGAAAATGTGAAATTGCTGCTTATGATAAAATGCCCTTACTGATTTTAGTGACTCTTTTCTCACTTAAAAAGCCAAACAGCTTACCCACAGGAAGCTTTTCCATTAGTCATCCAGATATTACTCCAACTTCTGACTTTATTTCTTAGAGCAAGACATGGATTTGAAGAATGACTGTCCTTTGTTGTTGTGTAGTCGCTCAGTCATGTCTGACTCTTTGTGACCCCATGGACTGTAGCCTGCCAGGCTTCTCTGTTCATAGGATTTCCCAGACAAGAACCCTGGAGTGGGTTGTCATTTCCTTCTCCAGGGTATCTTCCCCATGCAGGGATTGAACCTGCATTGGCAGGTGGATTCTTTACTATTAAACAACCAGGGGAATATAATTGTGTCCTTCCTTGTACATTTGAGAAACTCATCAGTCAAATGGCATGTGAGTGTGTGTGTGTGTGTACATATACATACTATCTATGCTTGTTAAAGAGGGAAGTAAAAGAATAGGCTTTCTGAAAGAATTAAAAATGAGTTGATTTTTTATGAATGACAATGACATCTAAAAAAATGATTGAAAATATGAATAAAACTAGCACATATACAGATGTATATACAACTCGTCTTTTTACTTACTTTAAAACAAATTGTTTCCAGGGTACTAGACATCCCTAAACAGTGCCTGTACTCTGAACTCCATAATCAGCTATGTCATCAAGCAAACAAGAACATGAAACAAATCTTATAAGATCATTGGATCAGTTAATTACTGTATATTAAAGAGTAAAGACTATCAATATATGAAGAGACAATGAAATGAAATAAAGACATCAGGTCCAGATTCATAGAGACCTAGGTTTAAATCAAAGCTCTTGTACTAAGTTATATCATGTGATCAGAAAAGTTACTTAAACTTCTCAAGAGCTCAGATTCTATTCTGTAATTGTGCATAATAACAGTACCTATTGATAAGATTCTCGGAAGAATCAGATAAAGCAATATTGACATTGATAAAACCATTAATGCAGTTAGATGCACTGAAGAAAAGCACCATAAGTGTGAACAAGATCCCAGAGCCTTTGACACAGAGCAGAAATGACAATACTTTTACCCCTAATTTATGCTTTACCATGATCTAGGCTTACAAATATCTTTACTCATCCTTTTCAGTTCAGTTCAGTCGCTCAGTCGTGTCCAACTGTTTGCGACCCCATGAATCACAGCATGCCAGGCCTGCCTGTCCATCACCAACTCCCGCAGTTCACTCAAACTCATGGCCATCGAGTCGGTGATGCCATCTAGCCATCTCATTCTCCGTCGTCCCCTTCTCCTCCCGCCCCCCATCCTTCCCAGCATCAGAGTCTTTTCCAGTGAGTCAACTTGTCGCATGAGGTGGTCAAAGTATTGCAGTTTCAGCTTTGCATCAGTCCTTCCAATGAACACCCAGGATTGATTTCCTTTAGAATGGATTGGTTGGATCTCCTTGCAGTCCAAGGGACTCTCAAGAGTCTTCTCCAGCACCACAGTTCAAAAGCATCAATTCTTCGGCGATCAGCCTTCTTCACAGTCCAAATCTCACATCCATACATGACCACTGGAAAAACCATAGCTTTGACAGACGGACCTTTGCTGGCAAAGTAATGTCTCTGCTTTTTAATAGACTATCCAGGTTGGTCATAACTTTCCTCCCATATTCACAAATATAAAATAGTTTTTTGGTTACCACAATGAAGGTATGGTATCATTTAAATTTGCAACAATTTTAAGTCTTTAATAATGCCTCAATACAATTTTATAGTCTTCAGACCCTCATGTTTGCGTGTGTGGGTGCTAAGTTGCTTCAGCTGTGTCCAGTTCTTTTTGGCCTTATGGACTGTACCCTGCCAGGCCCCTCTGTCCATGGGATTCTCCAGGCAAGAATATTGGAATGGATTGCGGTGCTCTTCTCCAGGGGATCTTCCCGACCCAAGGATCAAACCTGTATCTCTTCTGTCTCCTGGATTGGCAGGCAGGTTCTTTACCATTAGCATCACCTAGGAAGCCCAGATCCTCAGGTGTCCACTTCTTTATCAGGTAGTGTCATTGTACAAAGAAAATCAAATAATACAAACAGTGGAGAGAAAGAGCAACGTTCTGTAAATATATAACAAGTAATTCATAGGCTCTGTACTTCCCTAATATGTGAAGTTTCTAAGAAATACTATTTTAGAATCAAATGCTCATTAAATATGAACGAATCAAACAGCTTTTTTTTTTTTTTAGATAAAAGATTCTTCCAAAATTACTGTTAATATCTAGGCAATGGTGAAATCAGTGTCCTCAGAGTTTATGACCACAAGGTCTACAGTTAGAAACTATTTAAGAGGCAATTAAACGTGCTGTGCTGTCCTGGATTGACCCCTAGAACAGAAATGTGATAGAAGTGGAAAAGTTAGTGACACATGATTAAAATCTTGTGCTTCTTTAAAAGTAATATAGTCAATATACATTCCATAGTTTTGACAAATATACTACTAGTAGTGTTAGATGATAATTATTAGGGAAAAATAATTGAGGAGTAAAGTTATGACTAACCTAAATAGCATATAAAAGTTGTTCATTCTCACAGGAGTTCAAGTAAGAGGCAAATATTAATAATAAAAATGAGATAACTCTTTATGTATCAGATGCTAGTAAAGCCCAGTGTTGGCAGATGTATCGGAAAAGGGTGGTGTCAAAAATGCTGGTTAGAACTACAAAATATGTCCTTTCTAGAGAAAACCTGGCCAGCTCTTTCCAAATTTAAAATGTGCATACTGTCTTAACAAATAATTACTTCTAGAACTCCACCTTATAAAAACACACATATGCATAAAAGGTGCATAAGACTATACCTGAAGTATTTACATGTAATGGGGCTGGTGTGTGTGGGGGAAACAGAGACATTACTTTGCCAACAAAGGTCTGTCTAGTCAAGGCTATGGTTTTTCCAGTGGTCATATATGGATGTGAGAGTTGGACTGTGAAGAAAGCTGATCGCTGAAGAATTGATGCTTTTGAACTGTAGTGCTGGAGAAGACTCTTGAGAGTCCCTTGTACTGCAAGGAGATCCAACCAGTCCATTCTAAAGGAAATCAATCCTGGGTGTTCATTGGAAGGACTGATGCTAAAGCTGAAACTGCAATACTTTGGCCACCTCATGCGACGAGTTGACTCACTGGAAAAGACTCTGATGCTGGGAGAGGTTGGGGGGTGGGAGGAGAAGGGGATGACATAGAAGGAGATGGCTGGATGGCATCACTGACTCAATGGACATGAGTTTGAGTGAACTCCTGGAGTTGGTGATGGACAGGCAGGCCTGGCCTGCTGTGATTCATGGGGTCGTGGAGAGTCGGACACTACTGAGCGACTGAACTAAACTGAACTGAAGCCTCTATTTGGTGCTTGTCTCCGAGATTGAACTCTGGGAGTTGGTGATGGACAGGGCAGCAATGAGTCAGACACGACTGAGTGACTGAGCTGAACTGAGTTGAGGAGTAGACAGAAACTCTATTATCTAGCAACTTTTCTATTAATTTAAAATTATTCTAAAATGAAAAGTCAATTAAAATAATATAATAATTGTTCAGTTTCCAACATTAAAAATCTAGAATCTACAGATTTATAGTCAGGTGTCACTGAAGAAACAATGAAGCTTTGGAGTCTTCTCCAATCAAACAGAGTACCATATGTTCAAGCTGTTGACCTGTGAGATTCAGGTGGTCTGGTATTCCCATCTCTTTCAGAATTTTCCAGTTTATTGTGATCCACACAGTCAAAAGCTTTGACATAGCCAATAAAGTAGAAATAGATGTTTTTCTGGAACTCTCTTGCTTTTTTTATGATCCAGCAGATGCTTGTAGTTTGATCTCTGGTTCCTCTGCCTTTTCTAAAACTAGATTGAACATCTGGAATTTCACAGTTCATATATTGTTGAAGCCTGACTTGGAGAATTTTGAGCATTCCTTTGCTAGCGTGTGAGATGAGTGCAATTGTGCGGTAGTTTGAGCATTCTTTGGCATTGCCTTTCTTTGGGATTGGAATGAAGACTGACCTTTTCCAGTCCTGTGGCCACTGCTGAGTTTTCCAAATTTGCTGGCATATTGAGTGCAGCGCTTTCACAGCATCATCTTTCAGGATTTGAAATAGTTCAAATGGAATTCCATCACCTCCACTAGCTTTGTTTGCAGTGATGCTTCCTAAGGCCCATTTGACTTCACATTCCAAAATGTCTGGCTTTAGGTGATTGATCACACCATTATGCTTATCTGGGTCGTGCAGATCTTTTTTGTACTGTTCTTCTGTGTATTCTTGCTGCCTCTTCTTACTATCTTCTGCTTCTGTTAGGTCCATACCATTTCTGTCCACTATTGAGCCTATCTTTGAATGAAATGTTCCCTTGATATCTCTAATTTTCTTGAAGAGATCTCTATTCTTTCCCATTCTAATATTTTCCTCTATTTCTTTGCATTGATCACTGAAGAAGGCTTTCTTATCTCTCCTTGCTATTCTTTGGAACTCTGCATTCAAATGGGTATATCTTTCCTTTTCTGTTTTGCTTTTCACTTCTCTTCTTTTCACAACTATTTGTAAGGCTTCCTCAGACAGCCATTTTGCTTTTTTGCATTTCTTTCTCTTGGTCAGAAATGATCAAATAATCATTTTTTATTATCTTGACCTTCTTCTATTCAAGGTGGCTTCTGACTTATAAGTTTTTCACAGACTTTTCAGTAGTCCCTTGAAATGCTCTTCTCACTGCTGTGTTTAAGGCTGATTCTATTATCATTTAGGTCTCAGAAAAGAAGAAACCTCTCTGAAAATCTTCCTTGTCCACCTAACTAAAGTTGTCTGGCCACATAGGCACCATTCCACTACAGTTTCTGATAATCAGTTAACACTTCATGACTTTATTTTTATTTCTCTGTATTGTCTCCTGCACTAGAATGTAAACCCCAAGGTAAAAGAGAAACATCATCTTATTCATTACTTGTTCCTCATGCTGCTGCTAAGTCGCTTCAGTCGTGTCTGACTCTGTGCGACCCCATAGACGGCAGCCGACCAGGCTCCGTCGTCCCTGGGATTCCCCATCTTAAAGAGTATCTGACAATTCATACAAAGTAAGCAAATATTCTTCAGTAAATAAATGAACCTCATAGTTTTCAAAAATAACTGATGATATTAACATGAAATATCTACTGTATATACACGTTTTTGTGTATACAAATAAATACTGTCTTAAACATTGTCCTTGCTTGAAATACTATGACTGATATTGCAATTATTTCTATCATATATACTATGTATTTTTAAAATTAAGAAAACTATAACAGAATGCTAATTTCGTCTAAAACATTAGATTTCCCATATACTAGGTAAAGGAGGAAGTTTATTTATTTTTTGTTTGTTTTTTTGTTTAATTTATATATATATTTAACTTATTTATTTTAATTGGAGGCTAATTACTTTACATTATTGTATTGGTTTTGCCATACATTGACATGAATCTGCCCCGGGTATACATATGTTCCCCATCTTGAACCCCCCTCCTACCTCCCTTCCCATCCCATCCCTCTGTATCATCCCAGTACACAAGCCCCAAGCATCCTGTATCATGCATCGAACTTGGACTGACATTTCACTTCACATATGAAAATATACATGTTTCAATGTCATTTTCCCAAATCATCCCACCCTGACCCTCTCCCACAGAGTCCAAAAGACTGTTCTATACATCTGTGTCTCTTTTGCTGTCTCGTATACAAGGTTATCATTATCATCTTTCTAAATTCCATATATGTGCGTTAATATACTGTATTGGTATTTTTCTTTCTGGCTTACTTCATTCTGTAAAATAGGCTCCAGTTTCATCCACCTCATTAGAACTGATTCAAATGCATTCTTTTTAACTGCTGAGTAATACTCCATTGTGTATATGTACCAAAGCTTTCTTATCCATTCATCTGCAGATGGACATCTAGGTTGCTTCCATGTCCTGGCTATTATAAACAGTGCTGGGATGAACATTGGAGTACGCGTTTCTCTTTCAATTCTGGTTTCCTCGGTGTGTATACCCAGGAGTGCGATTGCTGGGTCGTATAGCAGTTCTATTTCCAGTTTTTTAAGGAATCTCCACACTGTTCTCCATAGTGGTTGTACTAGCTTGCATTCCCACCAACAGTGTAAGAGGGTTCCTTTTTCTCCGAACCCTCTCCAGCATTTATTGCTTGTAGACGTTTGGATAGCAGCTATTCTGACTGAGACCAGTATCTCTCTGCTGCTTCTGCTGCTGTTGCTGCTGTTGCTACTAAGTCACTTCAGTCGTGTCTGACTCTGTGTGACCCCATAGACGGAAGCCCACCAGGCTCCCCTGTCCCTGGGATTCTCCAGGCAAGAACACTGGAGTGGGTTGCCATTTCCTTCTCCAATGTGTGAAAGTGAAAAGTGAAAGTAAAGTCGCTCAGTCGTGTCCAACCCCTAGCGATCCCACGGACTGCAGCCTACCAGGCTCCTCCATCCATGGGATTTTCTAGGCAAGAGTACTGGAGTTGCTTGCCATTGCCTTCTCTGAGTATCTCTCTACTGACAGGCAAAGCAAAATCTGGAGGAAAAGAAATGTCATTTGGATTTTCAAATCCAACTCTATGATGTAACAGCAGTAAAATTTTTCCCACAGTTAAAGAAATATTTAGGTCTCTATAAAGTTATTTTTTTCTCATAAAAGGCATAGCTACAGACACTAGATTCTGAAGTACGCTGACTCCCAGTGTGAGTGATTCTTATTCTGCCTCTTTAAAGGAGAAATAACAGCAGCAGAGAATTTGGCAGTGCTGTATTCCTTATTAAAGAGTAAACTGCTAAGTAAAGTACTAATCTGTGATTGTACTTGCTTCCAAACGTTTCCGGAAAAGACACTTGGTAACATGAAATCAGATAATTCTAACTCTTATATTTCTTATACATACATACATATATATATCACACACACACACACACCTAATTTTTGGTATTAATTTGCATTAAGAAAAAACAAGTTACTTTTAGACGTATATTCAACAATATTTATTAAGCACAGCTTGAAGCAACAAACACAATCTCTGACTTTACAGAGATTACAAATTTGTTGGAGGGAAAATAAAAGCCAAGAAATAATTGCTAAAGTTTAGTTTCTGACATTGATACTAAGGATATTATCAGATGAAGAGTTAAAGAGTTACCCAGAAAAAAGTCATCAGGGAAAATGTCTAAGGAGATGACAGTTCATCCAAAAGAAGGAAAAGAAAAATAGTGCTAGAGAAGAACTCTGGGAAAGAGAATTTCAGGAGTGAGCAGAATAAGGAAAGCAAAAGCCATAAGCTAGAAAAGGCTTGAATTATTCAAAAGGCAGGAGAAAAATGTAGAGAGAGAAAGTGGGCAGAGCGTTGTGAGAAGAGGAACAGCACAAAATGCACTGGAGAGGTGGGGAGTAACAGGATTATAGAATCTTAGCCTGATTTGCATGATTAAATGATGCCAGTGACTACTGTATCATCAATAGAGCAGAATGAATGGGAGGGTAAAAGCACATTGTCCTTGTAAAAAATAATTTCTATAAGCATGTAAGCTAATGACCACACAAGACCCCTTGTTTCATCCACAGTTTCCTCATGGCAGTTTTCACCTCTATGTTCCTCAAGGTGTAGATCAGAGGATTTAACATGGGTGCAACGATGACAAGCCATCGTCTTGTCTATTGGGTAGGTGGCCATAGGCCTCACTTACAGGAAAATACAAGGCATAAAGAACATGAAGACCACCATGAGGTGGGAGCCACAGGTGGAGAGGGCTTTACGCTGCCCTTTGGAAATGCAGGACTTCAGGGATCAGAGGATGATCACATAGGAAGTGATGAGGATGAAGAAGATGGTGGCACACATCACCCCGCTGCTGAGGATGACTAAGAGGCCCAGGGAGCAGGTGTACATGCAGGCCAGTTCCAACAGTGGGAACAAATCACACAAAAAAATGATTAATGACATTAGAACCACAGAAGGGAGTTTGATACATGAAGAGAAGTTGTACTGTTGCATGGGTAAATGCCCCCACCCAGCCCCTCCCAGTAGTAGGCAGCACATCCGAGGCCTCATGATGGTCATGCAGTGAAGGGGCTTACAGATGGCCACATAGCGGTCACAGGCCATCACAGTGAGGAGGAGGATGCCCACTCCACCGAAGAAGTTGTCAATGAAGAGCTGGGCTATGCAGACTTTGAGGGAGATGGCAGTCCTCTCAGAGAGGGAGTCCACAATCATCTTGGGGGCAATGACGGAAGAGTAGGTGACATCCATGAGGGAGAAGGATGTAAAGAAAAAATACATGGGTGATCTCAGACTCTGACTTGTGACCACAGTTACCACGGTGAGGAGGTTTCCCAAAATGGTGCACACCTACATGATTAGAAACACGGCAGAGAAGATTTTCTGTAGCTCTGGATTCTTTGCAATGTCCCAAAGAATGAATTCTGTCACATTGTTGGGATACCCCGTTTACTATAGGGTAAACCAGCCAAGCATTCAGCATGATGTATTCTGCATATAAGTTAAATAAGCAGGGTGACCATATACAGCCTTGACGTACTCCTTTTCCTACTTGGAACCAGTCTGTTGTTCCATGACCAGTTCTAAATGTTGCTTCCTGACTTGATTATAGGTTTCTCAAGAGGCAGGTCAGGTGGTCTGGTATTTCCATCTCTTTCAGAATTTTCCAGTTTATTGTGATCCACACAGTCAAAGGCTTTGGCATAGTCAATAAAGGAGAAAAGGATGTTTTAGTGGAACTCTCTTGCTTTTTCCATGATCCAGTGGATGTTGGCAATTTGATCTCTTGTTGCTCTGCCTTTTCTAAAACCAGCTTGAACATCTGGAAGTTCATCGTTCATGTATTGCTGAAGCCTGGCTTGGAGAATTTTGAGCATGACTTCATTGGTGTGTGAGATGAGTGCAATTGTGGGGTAGTTTGATCATTCTATGGCATTGCCATTCTTTGGGATTGGAATGAGAACTGACCTTTTCCAGTCCTGTGTACTGGAACACTGGGCTGGAAGAAGCACCAGAGGGAATCAAGATTGCCAGGAGAAATATCAATAACCTCAGATATGCAGATAACACCACCCTTATAGCAGAAAGTGAAAAGGAACTAAAAAGCCTCTTGATGAAAGTGAAAGGGGAGAGTGAAAAAATTGGCTTGAAGCTCAACATTCAGAAAAGTAATATCATGGCATCTGGTCCCATCACTTCATGGGAAATAGATGGGGAAACAGTGGAAACAGTGTCAGACTTTATTTTTGGGGAGCTCCAAAATCACTGCAAATGCTGATTGTAGCCATGAAATTAGAAGACCCTTACTCCTTGGAAGGAAAGTTATGATCAACCTAGATAGCATATTAAAAAGAAGAGACATTACTTTGCCAACAAAGATCCATCTAGTCAAGGCTATAGTTTTTCTAGTGGTCATGTATGGATGTGAGAGTTGGACTGTGAAGGAAGCTGATCGCCGAAGAATTGATGCTTTTGAACTGTGGTGTTGGAGAAGACTCTTGAGAGTCCCTTGGACTACAAGGGGATCCAACCAGTCCATTCTAATGGACTAAGTCCTGGGTGTTCTTTGGACGGACTGATGCGAAAGCTGAATCTCCAATAGTTTGGACACCTCATGCGAAGAGTTGACTCACTGGAAAAGACTCTGATGTTGGTATGGATTGGGGGCAGGAGGAGAAGGGGACGACAGAGGATGAGATGGCTGGATGGCATCACCGACTCGATGGACTTGAGTTTGAGGGAACTCCTGGAGTTGGTGATGGACAATGAGGCCTGGTGTGCTATGATTCATGGGGTCACAAATAATCAGACACGACTGAGTGACTGAACTGAACTGATTGATGTAAGCTTATCTCTCTGAGCTGGAAAGTCTACAAAAGAATATTATTCTGAATTAGTAATTGTTACTTATTTAGAATTTTTATTTTTTGGACTCTCTCACACCCTGTACCTTTTCCTTCAGCCATCAGTACAGCAATTTTCTGCAAACAATCATATCCTGATAACACCTTGATCCTTGTCATTCCCCGTACAACACCTATCACCAGTGTATCTCTTGCTTTTCTAACACTTACTGCTTGAGACACTTAGAAGACCCTGCTTCATCACCCTGGGACATCAAGCATGTGGCAATATGGAGAATTAACATACCTTTAGGGAATCCTATATCACCAGTCGATAGGATCCAGTAGATAAATTGTAACCAGCCTAGCACAATCTAAGATTCAGATTTGCTTCTCCCCCGTTTCACTCTCCCCCATTCACTGCCTTCATTTTCTTTTCCAAAATGACCTACCTACACAAAAGTCCTCTCAGTTGCTGCCTTTTAGGAATCTCAAGCTAGGAAGCTGACCTTAATGTATCACTGGACATACCTAGTAACCTCGGAACATTTTATTTTAGCTCATTTGCTTCATATTCTTATTGATTACTAGAATGTTCTAGGTGAAGAGCCTGCAAAGCAGGCACGTCACATCCCAAGGCCTGTCCACTTATTAAGAACTATACTCTTTTCATCTGCATTTCTTCCTATCAAATTGGATTATTATTGCATACTGTGACTATTCATTAAATCTCTCTTGTGTATCAGGCACTAGACTATCCCATGAAACATTTCCTTCATTTTTAAAGATAAGATACTGAGGCAAAAATGGGTGAAAAATGACAGCAAGTCCCCAAAGATAAAAAACATTAAAGGCAAGTTCAAGTCCAGGCTTTCCTGAATTAAAATCAATACCAACAACAACCTATATTGCTCCTTTTAGTATAATGTTGAGTACTCAATATGAAAGAGATACTGAAAATTCAATAATTTCTATATCATGACATTATAGAGAGACAAATTTATGCTTCCTGTGCTTATCTTATTTAATGATTCTACAATAAAATTCAATGATTAATTCAATGATGAAACTACAATGAAGAATTTTTTTTATTATAAATATAATTCTGAAACCATGATTTATAACCTTTTACTAACCTCCCGAGATTCTAATAATTTTCCAAAAATTCTGATTAAAGAAAACAAAAGCTTAAATTTCTTTCCTTGCTCCAGGAAGACCCAGATTCAGCTTGGCCAGCCTCATCCCGGCAGACGAGCCTAAGTCAACATAAATCATTTCTTCCATATTTTTCTTGTGAAGGGATGCACACAGATAAAGCCAAAGATTCTAAAGTATAATAAAAATATTAACAAATAAACTAATCTATTTTGCACTCAGTATGTGACAGCAAGATGTTTTGTATGTTATTTGCATTATTACATTTATTTTCATATCAGTTGGGACAGGGTACTGTCATAGATCTCATCTTGAGGATGAGGAAATGGAGGTTTGGACACATTGAGCATCTCAGTTAAAAAGAGCAGAAATTACAAATCCATATCACCTTATTTTAAAACACAAGTTCTTAGTCTTTGCCCTATACCACTAAAGAAGTGAATAGTGGCCTCCATTGACTAAATGGAATTCTTACTACAGTTGGATGATGAGATGGTAAGACAAGTGCTTCATTAGCCAAGGTCTCTTTGCGAGGGATAATTAAGCAGAGGCTGTCTTGGTGGACCTCTGTTAAAGATGAGTGCTTTAAATGGGGATGCAAACTACACAGTCTCTAAGACTCCTGTAAACACCTAAGATCCACTCAGGATTATCCCTCTTACTAAACAAATTTATACAACTTTCAGGACACTCTTTGCAAATATACAATGTAGATTAGCTTCAAGCACTTTCATCTCCAGTCTAAGAACTTCAAAAAATTTTGATAGCACAGATGAAGTAGAAAGGACATGTTCTTGGAAATCAGGAAAACTGGGTTTTATTCCAGGTTGTCCCTCTCATCCCTAGGTTATATTGTTCCATTGCTCACTATTCTGGGCCTCAATTTTCTCATCTAGAGAATGAGGTAGCTATGGCACGTTATTAGAGAGCTGGGGTTCGAAGGAGCCAGCATAGAGACTCTGTTCCTTTCAAATACAGCAGCTCAGATGTTATCTACATTAAATGTTTACACTTCCAAGTAATATTTCCTCTGAACTATCTCATGGCTTCAAAATATTTTAAAACAAAACACATTATACTAAGATACCAATGTCCTTTTTTAATACATATTGACTACTAGTTCACACCTCAGCTTCCTATTTTGAAATTCAAGACCCCCAACCAAAGTAGTCAACCTCATCTTTTTCTACAATTCCCTCTCACTGCCATAAAACCCATGTCTAACTGTCAGAACACATTTGATTGTGTTTTGAACAGTGGGAAAATCCAAGGGGTCAAGAATGAACAACATAATTCTACACTTCAGTCAAGTCACTTACTGACTACACAACCTATAAATCCTGTAAAAATAAAACAATGCAACAACAGTTTAAGTCATTAAGTGATAAGGAGTTATTATTTGAGAGTACTGTGCTAAAATATTTATGGTTTTCTTTTTTAGTTCCCACAAAACCATACGAAATAGGATCTAGCATTATCCTGATTTTCTAATGCAATGAATAAGATTTCAGTTCAGTTCAGTTGCTCAGTCATGTCTGACTCTTTGTGACCCCACTGACTACAGCATCTCAGGTCTCCCTGTCCATCAACAACTCCAAGAGTTTACCCAAACTCATGGCTATTGAGTTGGGGATACCATCCAACCATCTCATCCTCTGTTATCCCCATCTCTTCCCTCCCTCAATCTTTCCCAGAATCAGGGTCTTTTCATTTTTTTTAATGTATTTATTTTAATTGGAGGCTAATTACTTTACATTATTTTTTCATTATACTTTCATTTATTGCATTTCCTTATTTTCTAAAATTTTTATTTAATAACTGGTACAAACCACAATGCCAAAAACATTAACAGTTAAAATTTCAACAAATGAAAAAATACTATAGAATACACAGTTGTAAAAAGCTACATTAAGTTATTTTACAACTGCCTCAGGCTGCAAAAAGAAAAAAAACCCAATGCCATACCTAAGTTATCCCTCTCTCAAAATAATGCCATTTATGTTATAAACCATGAGCACCCCATCAAAAGACAGAACTGCTTTTGTTAATTCATATATATATATATATAAACTGTATCACTTTGCTATACACCTGAAACGAACAGAACACTGTAAATGAAATGTAGTACAATATAAAATAAAAATAAGTAACAGACCTTTGGGGCTTTACACAGAGTTAGAGTTCCTATCAGAGGGATAACATCACCACAGCCGTACTGAATTCTCATGAAGGAAGCACACGAATGACTGAATTACAAGAGTTACAGGAATGAGAGCTTCTCACTTCACAGAAACTACAGCTCACAGAAAACCAACAAAGGCACGAGATACAGACCATTTACTTATGAATGTGTAAAACTCAAGAAAGTCCACATTATTCCTACAACATGTTGAAAGTGCTTCAGAATTCACAAAATACTAATTTTCTTCTGGTTCTGGTTAAATTATAAATACCAGTTTATAACAAATGGTAAAAATCTGTAACTCTGTTCAAAGTTTTAAAAGATTACTTAAGAATGGTTTCTTGTATTTCGATGATACCTTTATAGTTATGGTTTCTCATTTCTTAATTAGTAAATTCAGCGTGCAGGTTCTATCCTAGGCTGATTTATACACTTCTGGAAGGAACGGCCTCTTGAATTCACAGAGTGTTGAGGTGGGGAGCACCCAACCACGTCAGATTCATTTTACATGTGATAATATACATGTTTCAATGCCATTGTCATACCATTTGACATGAATCTGCCCTGGATGTACATATGTTCCCCATCTCGAACTCCCCTTCCACCTCCCTCCCCATCCCATCCTTTTGGTTCATCCCAGTACACCAGCCCCGAGCATCCTGTATCATGCATTGAACTTGGACTGGCGATTCGTTTCACATATCATAATGTACATGTTTCAATGCTTTTCAAATGAGACAGTTCTTCCCATCAGGTGGCCAAAGTATTGGAGTTTCAGCTTCAACATCAGTCCTTCCATTGATTATTCTGGACTGAATTCCTCTTGGATGAACTGGTTGGATATCCTTGCAGTCCAAGGGACTCTCAAGAGTCTTCTCCAACACCACAGTTCAAAAGCATCAATTCTTTGGTGCTCAGATTTCAACTCTCACATCCATACATTACTACTGGAAAAACCGTAGCTTTGACTGGATGGACCTTTGTTGGCAAAGTAATGTCTCTGCTTTATAATAAGCTGTCTAGGTTGGTCATAACTTTTCTTCCAAGGAGCAAGTGTCTTTTAATTTCATGGCTGCAATCACTATTTGCAGTGACTTTGGAGCCCCCCAAAATGAAGTCTTCCAGTTTCCTCTGTTTCTCCATCTATTTGCCATGAAGTCATGGGACAAGATGCCATGATCTTAGTTTTCTGAATGTTGAGGTTTAAGCCAATTTTTTCACTCTCCTCTTTCACTTTCGTCAAGAGGCTCTTTAGTTCTTCTTCACTTTCTGCCATAAGGGTAGTGTCATCTGCATATCTGAGGTTATTGATATTTCTCCTGGCAATCTTGATTCCAGCTTGTGCTTCATCCAGTCCAGCATTTCTCATGATGTACTTTGCATATAAGTTAAATAAGCAGGGTGGCAGTATACAGCCTTAACATACTCTTTTCCCTATTTGGAACCAGTCTGTTGTTTCATGTCCGGTTCTAACTGTTGCCTCTTGACCTGCATACAGCTTTCTCAGGAGGCAGGTCAGGTGGTCTGGTATTCCCATCTCTTTCAGAATTTTCCACAGTTTGTTATAATCCACACTGTCAAAGACTTTGTCATAGTCAATAAAGCAGAAATAGATGTTTTCCTAGAACTCTCTTGCTTTTTCCGTGATCTAGCGGATGTGACAATTTGATCTCTGGTTCCTCTGCCTTTTCTAAAACCAGCTTGAACATCTCGAAGTTCATGGTTCATGTATTATTTAAGCCTGGCTTGGAGAATTTTGAGCATGACTTTACTAGCATGTGAAATGAGAGCGATTGTGCAGTAGTTTGAGCATTCTTTGGAATTGCCTTTCTTAGGGATTGCAATGAAAACTGACCTTTTCCAGTCCTGTGGCCACTGCTGAGATTTCCAAATTTCCTGGCATATTAAGTGCAGCACTTTCACAGCATCAGATTTGAAATAGCTCACCTGGAATTAGACAGTGTACATAACTTGCTCAAAGCCTGTTGATGCCTATGTGATGGTGATACTTCAGCTCACTGACCACAGCCCCTCCACAAATTTTACACCCTGTCTCACAAAACTGTCATGAAAATCTGAGGAAACAAGAGACATAAGAATGTTTGGAGAGCACTCTCCAAATATTCATTATGATTACCTTCCATTCCTATAAGTTCCTGGCCTCCCCATGTTCATGGCATTTGTTAAACTAATCCATTACACTCATCTTTCTGCCTCACATCATCACCCAAATCTCCTTCACCTGTTATTCTGGATATTTGCTATGTGTATCTGTTAGCTTGCATATCAGAAGTAATTAATTTATCTCCTTACTTAGCTAATTTTTTTAAAAAAGATTAATGCTTATAAAATAAATTTTAAAAATGATGCAGCAAAAAATTGAAGGTCTTTCTTAATAAACATTTAACCAGTACATCAGATTTTTTAAGATATTTTTTTAAGAAATATCAAATTTTCCAAATAAATTTATTTATAATGAAGGAAAATATACTATACAGTCCATGGAATTATATAGGCCAGGATACTGGATTTGTTTCTCTTCTCCAGGAGATCTTCCCAAGCCAGAGATGGAAGCTGCACCTCTTGGGTCTCCTTCCCTGGCAGGCTGATTCTTTGGAACCAACATCACCTGGGTCTGTTACATACTGAATTGACTGAAGGGTATCAGCTTAATCCCTCCTGAACACTTCAGTTCAGTTCAGTTCAGTTCAGTCATTCAGTCACGTCTGACTCTCCGCGACCCCATGAATCACAGCACGCCAGGCCTTCCTGTCCATCACCGACTCCTGGAGTCCACTCAAACTCATGTCCATCGAGTTGGTGATGCCATCCAGCCATCTCATTCTCTATCGTCCCCTTCTCCTCCCGCCCCCAAACTTTCCCAGCATCAGAGTCTTTTCCAGTGAGTCAACTCATCGCATGAGGTGGCCAAAGTTTTGCAGTTTCAGCTTTAGGCAAGATGTAAATTTCTGAACTGACTTTAAAAGAAATCTTCAAAAGAAACTTGTTTCCTAAAACACTCTTCTAGCCAGAAGTAGAATATTTACAATTAAATAATTTATTTTCATAAATTGTAAAAACAAGACATGCCCTGTGAGGAATAGCTTAAATAGATAGATAGATAGAAAAGTTAAAGTCAAAAACTCTCTCCCAACCATAAGCACTCACTCATTTGATCTTCTATGAACAGTAAATGTTCCTAAGATATGCATTTGTATTTGGTATATATATCATCATTGATGTGTTTTACTCTATATGAACATGTACCAAATATAATAATTCACTTGAAATTCTAATTTACAGCTTGTGTGAGCATTATCTGTCAATATTGATGAATTTTCCTTGATTCTAATTGTTACATATTATTCCATTTCATTGTTAGAATATAATCCATTTAGTCCATTTTTGCTTGAAATTTATTTCAGTTTTAATATTTTGCCTTACACACAGATACACAATGAACACCACTTACAGACATCTTCACATTTCTGTTGGAGAAATCTATGTCATTATCAAAATAAAAAATACACATACGTTTACATTTGACAGATTTGGTAGCATTGTTCTCAAAATCCTGAAGTATCTTTTATTCCCCAAAATAGTATATTAAAAATGAATTATCCCCACAGATTTTCCATCACTGAATATTAGGAACCTTGAATATATTAAAAATAATGATGCAGAAAATCATCTCATTTTAATTTGAATTTGGTTAATCATTCAATCTTAGAATCTCATTGGTGATACAAACAGCAAATATTAGTCTCCAGAGTTAAAGCTGTGGTGTGTGCCTGTGAACTCATTCATTCAGTCATGTTCAACTCTTTTGCGACCCCAGGACTGTAGCCCGCCAGGTTCCTCTGTCCATAGAATTTGCCAGGCAAAAATATTGTAGTGGGTTGCCATTTCCTCCTGCAAGGTATCTTCCCAACACAGAGATCGAAACCATGTCTCCTGCATTATCAAGCAGACTCTACCCTTGAGCCACCAGGGAAGCCCAAATTAAAACGATATAATATCTATATAGAGATATATGATCTATGCATGCTAAGTCACTTCAGTTATGTCGAACTCTTTGTGACCCCATGGACTGTAGCCTGCCAGCTCCTCTGTCCATGGGATTCTCCAGGCAACAATACTGGAGTGGGTTGCCATGCCCTCCTCCAGGGGATCTTCCTGATGTAGTGACAGAAGCTGTCTCCTGCGGCTCCTGCATTACAGGCAGATTCTTTACCACTGAGTCATCATCTATATGCATATCTAAATCAAACTAATAATAAATTATTTAGTATATTCTGTATATCAGGTATTTTGCTATTACTTAATATATGTTCTCTCACTTAGTCCTCACATCTATGATGAGACACGTTGTATGACTGAGATAAAGCCAAATGATTAATTTGCTTAAGGGTATACCACCTCATGAGACGAGTTGACTCACTGGAAAAGACTCTGATGCTGGGAAATGTTGGGGGCGGGAGGAGAAGGGGACGACAGAGAATGAGATGGCTGGATGGCATCACCTACTCTGTGGACATGAGTTTGAGTGAACTCCGGGAGTTGGTGATGGACAGGAAGGCCTGGCTTGCTGTGATTCATGGGGTCAAGGAGAGTCGGACACGACTGAGAGACTGAACTGAACTAAACAGATAAAGTCAGTAATAAACAAAGCCTGGATATGAATCCAAGAAGCCAACTCTAAGTTGATATGTGTTTCTTGTGTCTGAGTTTCTCATGGAGCTTAATGATTTATTCAATAAAATCTTGGATAACAGAAAGTGATAGCAAGGCATTTAGGGAGAGCCTCTGGGTCATCATTTTTAAGGAGCAACAATGTCCTCTGTTTCTTAGAAGACTCATGCCTAGCACAGGCATCATCAACGGACTGTCTCTAATGAAGGACTTTAAAAGGATTATTTCTGTCCCTAAGTCTTCCTTCCTTCACTTGCTTTCCTTGAAAGAGGAATAGACATGTAATTATATGCAGCAGCTTAACTTGGATAGAAATTAAAATATCATTGTAGATACAAAAACTAATGCTTTCTTGAAATGACTTTAGAAGCAGGGGTCTTCAACCCTGAACAACTGTTTGCTTCACCCTCAGGACCAATGCAGACATCACCCTTATAGGCAGAGCTCCTCAGAAATAAATGTCTGTGTTTTAATGTTAAATACAAATTTGTATTAATTTGTTATATACAAATTAAATATGTCTTATTTATATATCTATAAATTTAATATATGTATTTAAAAAACTAGAATCAATAATTTATCAAAACAGAAAGAAACACATACTAAATAAGGTCTTTGTCAAAGGTGACTAATAGAAAAAGAAAGGCAGTTAGTACAAGAGGAACAAAGAAATATATCTATGTATATGCACCTATATATTGCTTATACAATACATATACACACAGAATTTGCTTGAAAGAAGGGAAATGCAATCTGTCTAAAATTATCCTATATGTACCAGCTACTCCCATTCCTCCCTTTTCTAAGACAAGCCACTGACATGTAAACACACAATTTATTTGCTAATTTCATGAAGTGGATAGAGATCAAAAGGGCAGACACTTAAGTTCTGGTAATTTGCCCACAGAGTTTAAAGTAAATTAAGCTAAAAATTGTTGATAACTCAAGACTTTTCAACCTTAGGCTAAGTTTTTTGTTGTTTTTTTTTTTTTTTTTAATACAGACAAAACAGGTTAGCAACTGACATCTTAAATAAAATTGTGTATGTATATGATTCAGTAATTTCAGTGACCTCAAAACTAATTCAAATTAATAAGACCATGTTTAATACTCAAAAAAGTTGTTAAAATCATCTCCAAAACTCAATTTCTTGTCATCTGTCTAATTACATGATGATCTCTGTAACTAGAAGGCAGAGAGTGTGTGAGTAATTTTCTAAGATCATGTCAGAGTAATCAAAAGTCTGGCTCCATCCAGGATATACTTACATGAAGTTTTCTCTACAAAGGTCTAGAAATCATGATGCATTATAGTTGCAACTTAGAAAATTCAAGTGTGGAATGAAGTAAATCAGGATCACACTGGAAGCAAATCATCCAATCAGTCAATGGGAGGTAATTTTGATAGGACCAGAGTTTCTAGTGATTTTGAAAAACACATTTAAAACATATCTGAATGTCTAAGGATTTATCTAGGAAACAACCTCTGTGGATAGGAGCAGAATTTAAATATGAAAGCTTTCTAAAAAGGCAGCCAGATATAAACACTTTGCAAAATCATTCATGGAACTGCCTGCCATTTAGCTATATTTGAGTTTAATTTGTAAACAGTTTCCAATACATATATTAGAAAAAAACATCACTACTAAGACATTTTCCTTTGGGTAATAGACTCAGATTAAAGAGAACAAAGTGTTATTTTCAAATGACACAGGATTTCAAAAAGTGTAGACTTGCATCAATTCAACCGCACTGCTTTGAGGCTCTGTCTCCACTGACTGAGGCGCTAATCACCATACCAATGAATTACCATCCACCCTTGCAATGGCCCACATTTCCCAGGAGTGGAGCCTCACTGGAGCTAGGCCAAACTGATGCTCCAAAAACACACAACCAGATTATGGTGGCTGATAACTATAGAACTTAGATTAACTAAGTTCTCTTCTTCAGTAGAAGAATAACTGCACAATGATTCATCTCCCTGGTAACAGACATGAAGAAAAGTCAGTAGGACTTATTCTTGATCACCTTGCTAGCCCCAGGGCTGAATTTTTCCATCACCTGATCTGGAGTTCTCTGTATCTTTTAAGACTGTCATTAAAATGCTATCACATCTAACTGCCACAATAAAGCATTTACAAATATTCCTCAGCAAGAAAAAAGAAAGTCTAAATTCTTTCACACTCCTTAAAAATTGGTATTCTCAAATAGCATGTTTAAAATTTAAAAATATTTGGGGTTAGGGCCATTATTCTTTTTCTACTATTAATAATTAAAAAAAAAATCAGTATCCTACATTTGCAACACACCTCACAGACTATAACTGGTCCAATAAATATGGTTGACCACACTCTCAGAAGTCTCCAGAGAAGCAAGAGTCTCTCAGTTTTACTGAAGGTCAGGTGATGGGCCAACCTCTGCTTGGATTAATTTTCCTAACATTCTAAAGTTACTCCATGCTCTCATCTAACAATGTAGACATGAGTTAGGGTAACTTGGACTTCCCATATGGCTCATATGGTAAAGAATCTACCTGCAATTCAGGAGACCCATGTTCTATCCCTGTGTTAGGAAGATCCCCTGGAGAAGGGCATGGCAACCCACTCCAGTATACCTGCCTGGAGAATCCACATGGACAGAGGATCCTGGCAGGTGACAGTCCATGGGATTGCAAAGAGTTGGACACGACTGAGTGACTAAGAACAGCATGCGGCACAGGGCAGCTTTGTACAATTTTCTTTTTCACTATTACCCCCCCAAAAGTTATTTTGTTGGATGTTTCATTTCCTTAATCACTTTATCTTCTGAAATAGGAATGCCACAAATTTGCTATCTTTTTATGTGATATATGTAAGTCTGTGCATTATGTATAAAAACAGTAAAAAATGTTCATCCCCTAAGAAACGATTTTTACTTCCTTGGGAAAGATAGGGCCCTCATTTCAAATGCATATTTTTAAATAACTTGCTTATTTTTTTTTAATGGAAGGAGGATAGTATGGTTATTTAAGCTCTGAATAAACTGAAATTTTAGCTGTGCTTCAAACAACTGCACAAATCTATATGCAATTTTTTTATCTGCTACATCACCCTCTCATAAAACTTTCTTCATATTACCCATTACTAACAAAATTTTATTTTTCATTTCTTTCAGTTCAGTTAAGTTCAGTTCAGTCGCTCAGTCGTGTCTGACTCTCCACGACCCCATGAATCACAGCACGCCAGGCCTCCCTATCCATCACCAACTCCCGGAGTTCACTCAAACTCATGTCCACAGAGTCGGTGATGCCATCCAGCCATCTCATTCTCGGTCGTCCCCTTCTCCTCCCGCCCCCAACCTTTCCCAGCATCAGTCTTTTCCAGTGAGTCAACTCGTCGCATGAGGTGGCCAAAGTACTGCAGTTTCAGCTTTAGCATCAGTCTTTCCAATGAACACCCAGGATCGATCTCCCTTAGAATGGACTGGTTGGATCTCCTTGCGGTACAAGGGACTCTCAAGAGTCTTCTCCAACACCACAGTTCAAAAGCATCAATTCTTCGGTGATCAGCTTTCTTCACAGTTTCATTTCTTTACTTGCTTATTATTTACTTATTCACCACTGGAATTAGTTCCTCACAAATACAACCCTATATGTATTATTCAATGTCGTATACCTAAATCCTACAGCTTTTTTCCCCCCACTGTAGGCACTGAACAATATTTTTTGAATGAATTCAATTTCTAATTTTCCTAAGCTTAATTGACCATGAAGCCATTTATCCAGTAATAAATGTTAGCATTGTGGGATAACAATGGCAAAAGCCCTATAGAAATAACACCTGTTTAGCTCCTCAGGGTGCCACCCTCATGCCCAAACTCAGTATCAAGTTTTATTTTTTCCTCCAAATATCTTTCACCAAAGTGCCACTTTCTTTGAAATTCAACCATTTGAATTTCATGTCTTGAGCCGACTATATTTCACTTTTCATGATGCCCATGAAGGGTATCATATCTTCAAAGATGAGACCATCAGGTGGCTTCTCTCTAACAAAAGTGGAATCAAGAAAGTGCAAGTCGCCTGAGGAATGAAGGCCAAAGGAGAGCTGAGAGAGGACAGTGTCTCTGCCCCACCAAAAGGGAAAAAGTCTCAGTGGCAGTATCCACAATGCAGCAAATGATCATATCTGTGTTTTGATATTTTCACGTCATGGCAAGAAGGACTACTGTTGTCAGGTGAGAAGAGAGGAAGGAAACAAAGTCTAAAAGTCTTAACGTGTGGCTTACCTTCACTGAGTCATATATTTTTCTATTAAATGCAGTAAAATCCTCCTTAATTACACTTGTTGCTTAATTATATAAAGAACCTATGAAAATGTATGCCTTAAAGTTATGTTAGTTGTTCAGTCATGTCCAACTCTTTGTAAACCCATGGACTATAGCCCACCAGCCTCCTATGTCCATGGAATTTCCCAGGCAAGAATATTGGAATGTGTTGCCATTCCTTTCTCCAGGAGATATTCCTGACCTAGTGATCAAACATGCATCTCTTATGTAAATGGTGTTAGTCTTCATGTATATGGTTTATTAATTTTACTAAAAGTCTTATTATTAAGGTAAACCTTAAATTAGCTGTCAATTTATGTTTAAATATAAATTAAAATTGTTATTGCTAATTAATTCAAATTTTATAAGCTCAGCCATGAATTCAGGTTCAATACAGCAAGTACTTCAGTGTTACCACTTTGCAGAGGGAGAGTCTTCTTCAGTTACCGGTTATTAAAAAGATATATATATTCACTTAAATGTTCACTTTTCTATTCTAGCATGTTGGTATGAAAGTTTCAAACTCTAACTCAAACCTTTTCACTAGACTGTATATAGATAGATAGTTTCACTATATTTGATTGGTTTCATCAGGAAAACAAGAAGGGGAAGGGAGAGAAAAGCCTTCTAGTTGGCCTTCAACAATAGAGAACTCACTTTCCTCATTTAATGCCTAATAATTTCACTAAAAGTCCAGATTAAAATAATGTATCCGTATACAATGATCCACATATTTGTCTCATTAATTTTAAGGAAACATACTTGCATGCTTATATGTTTTATTTATTTTTTTAATTGGAAATAATTAGGTCGCTGTTAGTCTTCAAGAGATATTCTTGATAATGAGTATGAAGGGACATATACCTTAAACTTTCTCACAAGCCAGCAAGTCTCCAATTGAGAATGCCAGATAGCCTTATATTTCCATCTTCAGCTCTGAAACCTTCTAAGTTTTCTGTTGACAGTTTATAATATACACCTCATTAAACTTCTCACCCCTCCAGCAAGCCCTTCAAATAGCCCTATTGGTCTTAGGTTTCCTCTTCAGATCCTCCCTTTAGTCTTAAAGTAGAAGCAATATTTATTCAAGAGTTTCCCCATTCTTATCCCAGGATTATGCTCAGCTAATCTCTAATAGTCACAAGACAAAATGAATCACATATTATTTAAGTCTAGACTCTTGAAATGCTTAATTATCATTATCAATTGTAAACTTGAAAGCTTTGGTACATATACACAATGGAGTATTTTTCAGCCATCAAAAAGAATGCATTTGAATCAGTTTTAATGAGGTGGATGAAATTGGAGCCGATTATACAGAGTGAAGTAAGCCAGAAAGAAGAACATTTTAACAGCTTAACGGGCTTCCCAGGTGGACCGCTTAGATCCCTGGGTTTAGAAGATCCCCTGGAGGAGGGCTAGGCAAACCAGTCCAGTATTCTTCCCTGGTGAATCCCAGGAACAGAGGAGCCTGGCAGGCTACAGTCCTTTGGGTCACTGAATATCAACACTAGTACTCGACTTCACTAACTGAAAGAAATAGAAGATTTTTGCTTTTCTGAGAAAAAAACAAATCTGTTACCATACTAACATTGACCTTTTGTAAAAGTGAGTTGGCATAACTCACTATGCCAAAGTGGGAAAAAAAAAAGAGAAAAAAAATTGTAATGTTGAAATATGTTGCTACATGTGAGAATAGGCTGCGACAGATTTAACCTATCTTCTTGAAGGACATAGGCTTTCCTTATAGTTCAGTTGGTAGAGAATCTGCCTGCAATGCAGGAGACCTCCGTTCAATTTCTGGATCAGGAAGATCCCCTGGAGAAGGGATAGGCTACCCACCCCAATATTCTTGGGCTTCCCCTCTGGCTCAGCTGGTAAAAAATCTGCCTGCAATGCAGGAGACCTGGGTTTGATTCCTGAGTTGGGAAGACCCCCTGGAGATGGGAAAGGCTACCCATTCCAGTATTCTGGTCTGGAGAAATCCATGGACAGTTCACGGGGTCAGAAAAAGTCAGACATGACTGAGAAACAAAGCAAATCATTAAGACTGCAGATATTTGCCTCATCTGTAGACTCAAACATACCACAGACAGCAATGTTTCATTTTAAAGAACATAAGACTGAGTTTGAAAGACCTGAATTGGAAATTCATCGCTGAAACTTTTGAAAGGAAGCTGGATTCCAGTGTAATATTTCCTGACACATTAATGAGGGAAACACATGTGATGTGAAGAAAGAGAACCTCTCTTGGCTTCAATTTGTTCTCTGGAAAATGGAGATAATAATAACGAAACTACCAGCTTTAGGATGTAGATGAATCAACTGGTGTCTGAGGGATAATAAAATGATCATGTGATGTAAATACATTTATCAGACCTAGAGAGCAATAGCTTTAGAACATAAACATATACCTTTTGCTGAAATTTAACAAAAGGTGTTTACCCCCCCAAAAAAAATCTTCAAAGACCCAGACAATCATAATGGTGAAAAAACTCACCTAGAGCCAGACATCCTGGAATGTGAAGTCAAGTGGGCCTTAGGAAACATCACTGCAAACAAAGCTAGAGGAAGTTATGGAATTCCAGTTGAGCTATTTCAAATCCTGAAAGATGATGCTGTGAAAGTGCTGCACTCAATATGCCAGCAAATTTGGTAAGCTCATCAGTGGCCACAGGACTGGAAAAGGTCAGATTTCATTCCAATCCCTAAGAAAGGCAATGCCAAAGGATGTTCAGACTATTGCACAGTTGCACTCATCTCACACGCTAGCAAGTAATGCTCAAAATTCTCCAAGCCAGGCTTCAGCAATATGTGAATCATGAACTTCCAGATGTTCAAGCTGGTTTTCAACAAGGCAGAGAAACAAGAGATCAAATTTCCAACATCTGCTGGATTATCAAAAGAGCAAGAGAGTTCGAGAAAAACATCTATTTCTCCTTTATTGACTATGCCAAAGCTTTTGACTGTATGGATCACAATAAATTGTGGAAAATTCTGAAAGAGATGGGAATACCAGACCACCTGAACTGCCTTTTGAGAAATCTGTAAGCAGGTCAGGAAGCAATGGTTAGAACTGGTCAACGAACAACAGACTGGTTCCGAATAGGAAAAGGAGTACATTAAGGTTTTATATTGTCACCCAGCTTATTTAACTTATATACCGAGTATGTCATGAGAAATGCTGGGTTTGATGAAGCACAAGCTGTAAACAAGATTGCTGGGAGAAATGTCAATAACCTCAGATATGCAGATGACACCACCCTTATGGCAGAAAGTGATGAAGAACTAAAGAGCCCCTTGATGAAAGTGAAAGAGGAAAGTTAAAAAGTTGGCTTAAAACTCAACATTCAGGAAACTAAGATCATGGCATCTGGTCCCATCACTTCATGGCAAATAGAGGGAGCAACAGTGAAAACAATGGCAGACTTTACTTTTTAGGGGGCTCTAAAATCACTACAGATAGTGACTGCAGCCATGAAATAAAAAGACTCTTACTCCTTGGGAGAAAAGATATGACCAACATAGACAGCATATTAAAAAGCAGAGATGTTACTTTGCTGACAAAGGTGCACCTAGTCAAGACTGGATTTTTCAGTAGTCATGTATGGATGTGAGAGTTGGACTATAAAGAAAGTTGAATGTCGAAGAATTGAATATTTTGAACTGTGGTGTTGGAGAAGACTCTTGAGAGTCCCTTGGGCTGCAAGGAGATCCAACCAGTCCATCTTAAAGGAAATCAGCCCTGAATATTCATTGGAAAGACTGATGTTGAAGCTGAAACTCCAGTATTTTGGCCACCTGATGCAAAAAGCTGACTCATTTGCAAAGACCTTAATGCTGGCAAAGATTGAAGGCGCGAGGAGAAGGGGACGACAGAGGATAGGATGGTTGGATGGCATCACTGATTCAATGAACATAGTCTGGGAAAACTCTGGGAGTTGGTGATGGACAGTGAGGCCTGGTGTGCTTCAGTCCTTGGGGTCGCAAAGAGTCTGATGTGAATGAGCGACTCTACTGAACTGAACCCCCCATCCCAGTTTCAAATAGCTCAAGAACTGATACAGAAAAAGAAAATATTTCCTTCAGATTCAAGAAAAACTGTGATATTTAAAGATATTTAAGAGTAAATGAAGAGTAATTTCAAAATTTTAGCTTAGATTTTGTGCTAATAAAATAATTAGGTTGTAAATTATTATTTCCTCCTTTTGTGGGTGTTTCTCTTGTTGAATTTCATAAATTAACAGAAAAAAATTAGCATTGAGTTTTTCACTCACCATCTCTCCCTTTCCCATGTATTTATCAAAAATTTTCTTTTAGTGGATTTATGAAAGCCTAAGAAAAAAACAGGCTTCCCTGGTGGCTCAGAGGTTAAAGCGTCTGCCTCCAATGCGAGAGACCCGGGTTCGATCCCTGGGTCGGGAAGATCCCCTGGAGAAGAAAATGGTAACCCACTCCAGTATTCTTGCCTGGAGAATCCCATGGATGGAGAAACCTGGTAGGCTACAGTCCACGGGGTCGCATAGAGTTGGACACGACTGAGCGACGGAACGGAACGGAAGAAAAAACAGGGATTCTAACATGAACATCCTATGGAAAAATAAATTTTATACATGTAACATATGTGAGAATTTGGAAAAACATCAATAAAACACTGGAGACTAATATACTATACAATTATCAAACTAGGAGTTTATTGTTGTTCTTTCAGTTAAGTATTCTGAAACTATGCATGTGAATATTGAAGCCTTGACAGGGCAGTTTAAAAGTTATCAAAATGCTAAATAAATACCAATCTGTTAGTAAATATTCAACAAATATTATTTTATAAGCCTTTCTCTTTCATCAATGATCTGTAAAATTTATTAACTTTTTTTTACAATGTAAAACAGATGTAATCCTTCCTATGTATATAAATAATCACTTTCTTGACATCATGAATATCCTAAGTGACTGTCTTCATCAACAGATTTCTTATAGCTTTTTTCACTTCTGTGTTTCTCACTGTGTAGATGATAGGATTTAACGTGGGATAGAGGACTGCAAAGAACATAGTCACCCACTTGTCCACAGGCTAAATGGTCACAGGATGTGTGTAGGTGAATACACAAGGACAAAAAAAGAGCACCACTACTATAAAGTGGGAGCCACATGTAGAGAGGGTTTTTGCCATCCTTCAAAGCCATGGGATTTCAAGGAGCTCAAGATAGCTATGTAGGAGGTGACTAGGATGCTAAAGCTGAAACTCCAATACTTTGGCCACCTCATGCAAAGAGTTGACTCACTGGAAAAGACTATGATGCTGGAAGGGATTGAGGGCGGGAGGAGAAGGGGATGACAGAGAGTGAGATGGCTGGATGGCATCACCAACTCGATGGACAAGAGTCTGAGTGAACTCCGGGAGTTGATGATGGACAGGGAGGCCTGGCGTGCTGTGATTAATGGGGTCACAAAAAGTCAGACATGACTGAGGAACTGAACTGAACTGAGGATGACAAAAAGAAGCAAACACATGCCACCACTGTTGGCTGCTACCACTATTCCCAGCCTATAGGTGTCACTGAAGGCAAGTTTCAACAGTGAGAAGAAATCCCACAAAGTGGTCAATGACATTGGGACCACAGAAAGTCACGTCAACCATAAAGAGAATCTGCACGGCGGCGTGAAGGATGACCCCAGCCCAGGCCACCACCGGGAGCTGGCAGAGCCCCTGTCACGTGATGGGCGTGTGGTGTAGAGGCTTGCAGATGGCCAAGCGGCTGTCACAGGCCATGGCAGTGAGGACGATCACCTCTGATCCTCCTATGAAGTGCTCCAAGAAGAGCTGAGTTTGGCAGCCACCCCAGGAGATGGTTCTCCTCTGGTGCAACAGATCAATTATCATTTGGGGTGTGCTCACAGAGGTGAAGGAAGAGTCTAATAAGGCCAAGTGAGTGAGAAAGAAGTACATAGGAGCAGAAAGTGTGGGGCTGAGGGAGATGGTGAGGACAATGAGCAGGTTGGCCAACACAGTAAACAGAAAGATTAACAAAAAGACAATGAAGAGTATTTTCTGCAGGTGTGGATTCTGTGTGAGTCCCAAGAGAACAAATTCAGTCACTTTGTTGGGAGGCCTGAGGACATCCATTCAGCAAGTAATACCTTCCTGAGCCCTTATTACCTACAGAGAATAAAGAATGATACTTGTTAGTCATGAAAACATTGTGATCTCACTGTCTCAGGATAAAAAGAGTGCAGTCATGGTGACTGTGGAGCATATCCTTGGTAATTTGCCCCAGTTCTCCTTTCAAGTCTTTCTTATATCTTTCCATGCTGCTTTCCATTTCTTCAAGCACTCAGAGCTTGTCACCTGTAAAACATTTCTAAGACAACATCTGAGGTTATAATTTACTGATAAAGTACTGGGTTGTCTCCATGAGATCTGGATTCTCCTAGTGGTTTCAACTCTATGTGACTGTACAGTCATCTAAGTGCTCCAAATTTCCATGAATTCTGTGTCTGTGAGGCTACCGAGTGTAATTTTCAGATGTGTCTTATAAGCTGAGAAGTGCAACACACAAGTAAGAATTGTTTCCTCTTGCATGAAAATTTAGATTTGAAATATCACATCTGTGGAAAGAAAAACCATGATCAACAATTGTCTGTCATAAACAGGGAGTTTAGGGAAGTGTACATAAGTCCTTGGACACAAAAACTCACTGGTACCTACCAAAACACATTAGCTATTGAGGTGTGTTTCATCATTGTCCCTACCATAGTGGATGGCATCATATCTACAGTGTCTGAAACCTATTAAGTGATGAGCGTTTGACACTGATTTGCCATCTTCCAAGGATCAGCATATGCCTCCTTCTCCAAATCATGATCTCAGATGAAATTCAAGTGTTCTCTTCCTTTGGGTCTGTTCATCTATAATCTCTCTACTTTATGAGAAAATTAAATAGACATTTGAAAGGAAGGTGCATTCCAGTTTGATAGTTTCTGAGTGAAAAAGTTGGTTTAAAACTCAACATTCAGAAAAGTAAGATTATGGTATCTGGTCCCAACACTTCATGGCAAATAGTTGGGGAAACAGTGACAGAATTTATTTTGGGGGGGCTCCAAAATCACTGCAGATGGTGACAGCAGCCATGAAATTAAAAGATGCTTACTCCTTGGAAGGAAAGTTATTACCAACCTAGATAGCATACTAAAAGGCAGAGACATTACTTTGACAACAAAAGTATGTCTAGTCAAAGCTGTGGTTTTTCTAGTGATCATGTATGGATGTGAGAGTTGGATTATAAAGAAAGCTGAGCACTGATGAATTGATGCTTTTGAACTGTGGTGTTGGAGAAGAGTCTTGATAATCCCTTGGACTGCAAGGAGATCCAACCAGTCCATCCTAAAGGAAATCAGTCCTGGATATTCATTGGAAGGACTGATGCTGAAGTTGAAGCTCCAATACTCTGGCCACCTGATACAAAGAACTGACTCATTTGAAAAGACCCTGATGCTGGGAAAGACTGAAGATGGGAGAAGAAGGGGACAACAGAGGATGAGATGGTTGGATTGCATCAGCAACTCAATGGACATGAGTTTGTGTAAACTCTGGGAATCAGTGATGGACAGGGAAGCCTGGTGTGTTGCAGCCCATGGGGGTCACAAAGAGTCAGACACGACTGAGAAACTAAACTGAATTGAACTGACACACTATCTAGAGTAAGTATGGAAATATTTAATTGTCTCTTGGAAAGTTCATTTTATGAGTCATTTTACTTTCAAGATAATTAGTTTGCAAATTGATAATTTATATCCTTCAATATTATGTTCCGTGTGTGTGTGTGTGCTTGCACGCTCATGCACACTCAGTCGTGTCCAACTCTACAATCCTATAGACTGTAGCCCACCAGGCTCCTCCATCCATGGAATTTTCCAAGCAAGAATAATGGAATGGGCTACCATTTCCTGTTCTACATACAATTTAACAAAGTCATATTCTGTGAATTTACAGTTTCAGTAGACTTGATAAAAAATATTCTTGCATAGGTGTTCAATACACAAGGATCTATAAAGTAAAGAAAATTTTTATTTTTCAAAGTTCTAAAAATAAGAAAAAAATTAATGAGAAGAACAGAAATAGTTGGCTAGAAAATTTAGTCAAATGCACTAAATATCTATATATATATATAGACAACAAATAGCATTTTGTTAATTCAGTGGTGTCTGACTCTTTGCGACCCCATGGACTGCAGCATGCCAGGCCTTCCTGTTCATCACCAACTCCCAGAGTTTCCTCAAACTCATGTCCATCGCATAGGTGATGCGATCCAACCATCTCATCTTCTGTAGTCCCCTTCTCGTCCTGCCTTCAATCTTTCCCAGCATCAGGGTCTTTTCAAATGAGTCAGCTCCTCTCAGCAGGTGGCCAGAGTATTGGTGTTTCAGCTTCAACAACAATCCTTCCAATGAATATCCAGGACTGATTTCCTTTAGGATGGATTGGTTGGATCTCCTTGCAGTCCAAGGAACTCTCAAGAGTCTTCTCCAACAGCATAGTTCAAAAGATTCAATTCTTCAGTGCTCAGCTTTCTTTATAGTGTAAAATCCATTACTTACTAGTTTCTACTTCAAGTTCATTCATTTGACAAATATTTATTGGACACTTTCTATATATATTGGACTTCCCTTGTGGCTCAGACGGTAAAGCATCTTTCTACAATGTGGGAGACCTGGGTTTGATCCCTGGGTTGGAAAGATTCCCTGGAGAAGGAAATGGCAACCCACTACAGTACTCTTGCCTAGAAAATCCCATGGACGGAGGAGCCTGGTGCAGGCTACTGTCCATGGGGTTGCAGAGTTGGGCACGACCGAGCGACTTCACTTTCACTTTACTATGTATATTAGTGTATGTTGTTCACAAATTTTCATAAAATTTTCATTATCAAGTGTTATTAATTCCTGAAATTTTATTACCAAACAGCAGCAGCACATCCATTTGTGATATGAATGAACTTCCTACTCCTTCTCATGCTTTCTCCCATCTTTCTATGGCATCCATTATCCTTTACTCCTAGTTACAGGATGAGTGTGTGCTAAGCTGCTTCAGTCATGTCTGACACTTTGAGACCCCATGGACTGTAGCCTGCCATGCTCTTCTATCCTTGGGATTCTCCAGGCAAGAATACTGGAGTGGATTGCCATGCCCTCCTCCAGGTGATCTTCCCAACCCAGGAATTGAACCAATTGTCTCTTGTGTCTTCTAGACTAACAGACAGGTAGACTAGTTTACCACTAGTGCTACTGGGAAATCCAGTTACAGGACACTGCAGTACTAATAGAGTGAGAGATTTGGGGATATAAATTTGCCAAAGGGAAGAGAAATAAATATGATAAAATGTATTCGACAAAATATGTCTTTCTCTTTCAAAGATAAATTAATAAAGAAGTTTATTTTTAATTATCTAAGATGAAAATTTTATACAAATATGAAATCAAAGTGCAGCAGCTTCATTGTCAGTCCCCATTCTGAGGTAGGATCTCACAACAGATCAAAAAAGACTAGAGTGTAAATAAAGTAATATATACATATATTTTTAGAAATTCTTTTTTTATTTTTTCATTTTTTATTATTATTTTTAAATTTATTTATTTTAATTGGAGGCTAATTACTTTACATTATTGTATTGGTTTAGCCATACATTGGCATGAATCTGCCCCGGGTATACATGTGTTCCACATCTTGAACCCCCCCTCCCACCTCTCTCCCCATTTCATCCTTCTGGGTCATCCCAGTACACCAGCCCCAAGCATCCTGTATCATGCATCGAACCTGGACTGGTGATTCGTTTCACATTTGAAATATACATGTTTCAATGCGATTCTCCCAAATCATCCCACCCTCGCCCTCTCCCACAGAGTCCAAATGACTGTTCTATACATCTGTGTTTCTTTTGCTGTCTCGTATACAGGGTTATCGTTATCATCTTTCTAAAGATAATAAAATAATATTTAAACATAATAACTATGAATAAATATAAATTATTTTTCTTGTTTTTCCTTGTCCCCACAGTACTTTTTCAAGGAATAAGCCCCAATGTAAGATATTTATAAAAGAGAAAGATCATTATGTATAAATATGTTCAACACAATTATTAAGAGCTATGGAAAATTAGAAATAGTATGGAGAAAATCAGAAACAGTGTTATTCAAAAGTGAAGAACAAAATAATTAAAATATAATCACTTTCTTTGAATAATATGTAGTTTTTAACAAAGCTCCATTTAAAATTGTGCATTGTCATAGAAAATGAAGTTGTAATATTAAGTGGGGAAATTTTGGATGCATATTTGAATTGTATAGTTACTCTAAATTATTTTATTGAAAGCAATTACATTATTATTCTAGTGAATTTAAATATATATTTATAATAGAACCCAAAATATTTTTACTTCTAAATTGTTAGTACTGTACTTGAGTTTACCTCTAGATAAGTTTGAATGAGCAACAATCATATGATTTGCAACATACATTTAAATATAAGAATCTAAGATTATATAATTTCATAAAATGATCTCACTTATGAACATGTCTGATATAGGTCCATGGTCAAGCCCCAGGCAGCTTCTAGTTCACTAGGAAAGAAATATTAAGTTATAAGATTAAAAATGCCAACTAGCTCAGCTGCAATAAGTGTCTTTGTTGATTTATACATGGTATCTTGGGATAAACCTTAAAAACACTGCCACATAGCCTCTTTGTGGGCAAAGTTTAGAAAGTTTCTTATCTGTGGCTAATTGACCTCAGGGGTATTTTTCCATCATTAGCAGGTCTTGCCAACAACCCAATTGTTTCAAATAAGACATCTGAACATCAAAGAATAGCTTTTACAGTATTCATCTTTAATTTTAAACTTCATCCTTAAGTCTACATGAAAACAAAACATCATCACAAAATAAAAAAGAAAAGCACCAAGTTGACCACTTACAAACTTGGATACTTGATAGTAAATGAGCTTAAAAATGGAATCTGAATTTTTGATACCGTATAAATAAAACACTTAGATGTGTAGCTATCTGATTTTTAGATGTTATTATAATATTTTATTTTTACTGATCTACCAATCCTGGTAATCATAATTTCTAAATATTGCTTTCAGATGTACATTAAATGATTATTATGAACTCTATTATATTATTAAAACTTCATGCTAGATAAGTTTTACGGTACTTCTTCAAAATAGTCGTTTCTTGTTCCAGTTCTGGAATTAGACTAACATGATAATAATGAAAATTATTCTATTGTTCAGTTCAGTTCAGTCACTCAGTCATGTCCTACTCTTTGCGACCCCATGAATCACAGCACACCAGGCCTCCCTGTCCATCACCAACTCCCGGAGTTCATGCAACTCATGCCCTTCGAGTCGGTGATGCCATCCAGCCAGCTCATTCTTTGTCGTCCCCTTCTTCTCCCGCCCCCAATCCTTCCCAGCATCAGAGTCTTTTCCAGTGAGTCACACTTGTTCAAGTATACCCAAAT
Source organism: Moschus berezovskii (assembly GCF_049115385.1). Lineage (NCBI taxonomy): Eukaryota > Metazoa > Chordata > Mammalia > Artiodactyla > Moschidae > Moschus > Moschus berezovskii. The sequence goes on along the minus strand of NC_142485.1, from coordinate 45,242,931 downwards.
ATGTTAGAATGCATTTGCCATTTAAATTTAATCCTACAGCATATCTACAAAATATAAAAAATAGAAAATAATACTCACCATTTGTATAAGAAAATGTAAGAAAGGAAATAAAATAGCATTTAAGAAGGGAAAATAAGAAGCCATGCAACTGAATCCTGGGGAAGGATCCTTATCTTTAAATTATATTTTTTATGACTAAAGTATCATGAGACTTTTATGCTGCCACCAATTGTGAAGTCAATTTTAATTACTTCTGCTGAATTCTCTCAGCTTTTGCTTGTGTGTAAAACTTTTGATTTCTCCTTCATATTTGAATGAGAGCCTTGCTGGGTACCGTAATCTGGGATGTAGAATATTTTCTTTCATCAATGCAAATATGTCCTGCCCTTCCCTCCTTGCCTGAAGAGTTTCTATTGAATGATTAGCTGTTATACTTGTGGGAATCCCCTGTGTATTATTTTCTGTTTTTTCCCTTGCTGTTTTTAATATTTGTTCTTTGTATTTGATGTTTGTTAATTTTATTAATATGTGTCTTGGGGTGTTTTGCCTTGGGTTTTTCCTGTTTGGGACTCTCTGGGTTTCTTGGACTTGGGTGATTATTTCCTTCCCCATTTTAGGGAACTTTTCAACTATCATCTCCTCAAGTATTTTCCCACGGTCTTTCTTTTTGTCTTCCTCTTCTGGGACTCATATGATTCAAATGTTGGGGGGTTTACCATTGTCCCAGATCTCTCTGAGATTTTCCTCATTTGTTTTAATTCGTTTTCTTTTTTCCTCTCTCTTTCATTTATTTCTACCATTCTATCTACTATCTTACTTATCCTATATTCTGCCTCTGTTATTCTACTGCTGGTTCCCTGCAGAGTGGTTTGTATCTCGTCAATTGCATTATTCCTTATGTATTGACTCCTTTTTTTATTTCTTCTAGATGCTTTTTAATCCTTTCTTGAATCTTCTCGATCCTTGTCTCCAGGCCATTTATCTGTAACTCCATTTGTTTTCAAGATTTTGGATCATTTTCACTCTCATTATTCGGAATTCCTATCAGGTAGATTCCCTATCTCTTCCTCTTTTGTTTTGGTTGGTCAACATTTATTCATCTGTTTATCTCTATGTGAAGAGTTTGCGGAGGCAACCACACGTTTGCTTACTCACAAAGCAAGGCAGAGGAAACATGTTGAAATTACAGAGGATGCTGGCTGTTTCCCCATAACAATGCCAAGTCATGACCTATCCCACTCTGAATGCCTATTCCAGCCCCTCTTATTTCATAAAACACCGCTTCCCACTACTATGGCAAAGACTTCCATTGCTGAGAAGAATGTACAGGTGCCAGGAGAGGAGCCAAATCAGATCTGGCCTACATAAGAACAAGTTGAGAGCAGCCATTACCAATGCTTATGGAGGTGGCACAGTGGGAGTATCTGGAACTCTGACTGGTGTGCTGGGACTGGTCTAGTATGCACCCAAGCCAATATTGAGCAGCCCTTCTTGCTTCGTTCTTTTGGGGCAAATTTCCAATGCTGGAAGGGGATACAGCACACACTTACATGAGATGGAATCAGCATGGACCTGAAACTCAGGGCTTCTGTACCATCAACTGGATACTCAACCTAACGCCCCAATAGGCAGGAGCACAGGAGAAGTCCGGGCTAATACCTGGCCCTGATTCTGGCCCCTCTATCTCTAGCCCAACCTCTCACCAATGTGAGAGTTGCCAATACACAAGAAGCAAAATTAATCTGGAATGTAAAACTATGGAAATCGCCCATCAGGACAAACAAAACGAAAAACAAGTTAAAAAGGAGAACAGTTTAAGAGACTTCTAGACAACATCAAATATGCTAACATTCACTTTATTGAGGTGGTAGAAATGGCAACCCACTCCAGTGTTCTTGCCTGGAGAATCCCAGGGACGGGGGAGCCTGGTGGGCTTCCGTCTATGGGGTCACACAGAGTCGGACACGACTGAAGTGACTTAGCAGCAGCAGCAGCAGCAGCAGAAGGAAAAAAGAGAGATAAAGGGGTCAAAAATGTATGTTTAACGTGCTGAAAGGGGAAAAACTTGCAACCTATAATACTCTACCCAGCAAGATTATCATCCAGAATTGAAGAGAAGAATTTCTCAGAGAAGCAAAAACTAAGAGCTTATCCATACTAAACCAACTCAGAAGGAAATATTAAAGATTTTTCTCAAAGTGGCAAAAAAGTAAAAATATACAGAGAAGGGAAAAACTCACACCAGTACACACAAAGACATAGTAAAGTCTGTCGATCAATGAAGTAGATAAACTAATATGAAAATTAAAAGAAAAGTGAATTGCAAATTAATTGCTAAATACATTAAACACTCTATGGACAGAGCATCCTGATAGAAAAGCAATAAGAAAACTCTAGTCTTAAATTGCAGATTAGAGTAGTTGAACTTAATAGATACCTAGAGCATTTGTTGTTGTTCTTCAGTTACTAAGTTGTCTGACACTTTTGAAACCCCATGGGCAGTAGCCCTGCCTTCTCCTCTGTTCATGGGATTTCCCAGGCAAGAACACTGGAGTTTATTGCATTTCCTTTTCCTGGGGATCTTGCTGACACAGGGATCAAATCTGCATCTTCTGCGTTGCAGGCAGATTCTTTACCTCTGAGGCACCTGGCATCAGTTCAGTTCAGTTCAGTTCAGTCGCTCAGTCGTGTCCGACTCTCCGCGACCCCATGAATCACAGCACGCCACCTGGCATAGTCTATCCCAAAATAGCAGAATATACACCTTCAAGTGTGCACAGGACAATTTTTCAGGGATGATCAAATGCTAGGCCACAAAACAAGTCTCAACACATTTAAGAACACAGAAATTATCTTCAGCACTTTTTCTGACCCCAGTGGTACAAAATAAGAAATCAATTACATGATGGGAATATTTGACAAACACAAACATATGGAGACAAAGCAAAATGCTACTAAATACCAATGAGCTAATAAATAAATCAAAAAGGGAATCAGAAAATACTTTGAGACTAATAAAAACACCTACTTTCCAAAATCTATTGGATTTAGCAAAAGCAGTTATAGGGGAAATTGTATAGTGACAGATGCTTCCCTCAGGGAGCGGGGAGAAATTGAAATAAACAACTTCACTTACTATATATATGAAGTATAAGAGGAATAGATAAAGCCCCAAATCCTCAGAATGAAGACAATAATAAAGATCAGAGAGAACATTAATAAAATTGAGACTTCCCCTTTCCTAGAGTAAAAAACTGTCAGTTAAGTGAAAAGATATTTGTTGAAAAGATAAACAAAATATTTAAATCTTTAGCCAGGTTCATCAAAAATATAAGATAGGTGTCAAATAAGCAAATGCAAACGAGATTTTAGCCGACATCACAGCAATAGGGAAAAATCATAAGAGGATACTACAAAGAGTTATATGCCAAACAATTGGACAACCTAGAAGAAACTGACAAATCTCTAGGACCATACAAACTTTCAAAACTTAATCAGGAAGGAATGTATAATCTGAATAGTTGAAACACTAGTAGTGAAATTGAACTTGTAGTAATATTCTCTTCATAAGATGTAGATCAGTACCGCACAGCTTCACAGCAGATTGTTTACAAACATATACAGAAAAGTTTATACCCAACATTCTCAAACTATTCCAAAAAATTGAGAAAATGGTGCACTCCCAAATTTTTTTATGAAGCTATTATTTTCCTAGCACCAAAACCAGACAAAGTCACCATCAAAAAAGAAAACTCAATGCCAATGTTTCTGTTGAATATAGATGTGAATATTCTTAACAAAATATGGAAGAACAAAATTCAACATCAGATTGAAACCATCATATACCATGATAAGGATGGACTTATTCCAGGGGAACAAGAATGGTTCAATATCTTAGTCAGTGTGGTAAAGCATATTAGGAAAGAGAAGGACAAAAATCACATGACCATCAAAACAGGTGCTATAAAAGCATTTGGCAAAATTCATTATTCATTCATTTCAAAAACTCTCACCATACTTGATATGGAAGGAATATATCTCAACATAATGAAAGTGAAAGTGGAAGTCTCACTGTGCCCACTCCAGTACTCTGGCCTAGAGAATTCCGTGGACTGTATAGTCCATGTGGTCGTCTGAACATAATAAAGGTGATTTATAACAAACAGAGATGATATTATATTAAGTGGCAAAAAGCTGAAAGCTATCCCTCTAAATCAGGAACAAGAAACAGATGTGCACTCTTGCCACTTCTAAAACAATACAAGTACTACACACAGCAGTCATTCAAAGAAAATAAATAAAAGTCATCCAAATTGGAAGGAAAACGTAAAACTCTCACTACTGGCAGTTGACATGATACTATATACAGAAAGCTATCAGTTCAGTTCAGTCGCTCAATCGTGTCCGAGTCTTTGCAACCCCATGTATCACAGCATGCCAGTCTTCCCTGTCCAACACTAAATCCTGGAGTTCACTCAAACTCATGTCCATCGAGTCGGTGATGACAACCAGCCATCTCATTCTCTGTCGTGCCCTTCTCCTTCCTCCCCCAATTCCTCCCAGCATCACAGTCTTTTCAGTGAGCCAAGTCATCGCATGAGGTGGCCAAAGTATTGGAGTTTCAGCTTACAAAAAAATGAGTAAACACATGAAATCAAGGTGAATTAAAACCCTAAATGAAAGACTGGAATCTATGAAACCCCTCGAAGAATATATAGGCAGAACTCTCTTTGACATAATTCATAGCAACATTTTTTTCACCTCTCTCCTAAGGCAAAGGAAGCAAAGGGAAAAAAATGAGATCTAATTAAACTTAAAAGCTTTTGAACAGAAAACGAAAACACTAAAAAAATGAAAAGACCACCTACTGAATGGAAGTAAGTATTTGCAAATGATATGACTATAAGGGGTTAATATCCAAACTATCTAAACAGATTATTCAACTGGATATTAAAAAACAAACAAAAAAAAAAAAGAAAGAAAATGGGAAGATCTGATTTTCTCCAAAGAAGATATAGAGATGGCACAAGGAAAAATGCTGAACATCACTAACTGTCAGAGAAATCATAACCAAAATCAAAGGAGATATCACCTCTCACTCATCAGAATGGCTATCATCAAATCAAAAAGTCTGAAAATAACAAATGTTGACAAGGATGTAGAGAAAGGGAAGCACTTGTACTAATTGGTGGGAATGTAAATTTGTGCAGTCGCTATGGTAAACATCATGAAGTTTTCTCAAAAAAGTAAAACTAGAACTACGAATTGACCCAGCAATTTCACTCCGAGGTATATATCAGAAGACAATGAACACTAATTTGAAAAGATATATGAATTACAATGTGTATTACAGCCTTATTTACAGTGTGAAGGTAAGATGACTCCATCTACCTCTCCACGTTCTCCATTGACTTTGCTGCCCACGACCTCTACACTGCCCTTGCCTGGCACAAAAGCCCTCATCAGCCCACATCCCTTTTTCATGAAATCTCCCTTCCAACTCAGTTGTTACACTCTTTCCCCAAAACTAATACCCTTCTCTTTTCTTCCCAGGCACGAAATATGACCATGAGGGTCAGAAGGCCTCTACAAGGGACTTTGAGAAAGAAAATCCTATCATATGCCACTCAGTCGAAGAAAGTGAAGAAAACAAGAAATCCAAACTGATTTTTCTGTTCCTGTGCACGTAAGACACTGAATCAACATAAAAAAATGTACCAAAATATGAGGCAGAGTCCAAGAAGGAGGCAGAATCGAAAGAGAAGATCAGCTCAGCCGCCCCAGAATGAGAGACTCTGGAGAAATACATCTGGGCAGCCAGTAACTGAATACCAAAGATCAGACAGTTTAGAATTGTTTCTACAGAGGTCTGCTGCTACTGCTGCTAAGTCGCTTCAGTCGTGTCCGACTCTGTGCGACCCCATAGACAGCAGCCCACCAGGCTCCGCCATCCCTGGGATTCTCCAGGCAAGAACACTTGAGTGGGTTGCCATTTCCTTCTCCAATGTGTGAAAGTGAAAAGTGAAAGTGAAGTCACTCACTCTTGTTCGACTAGTAGTGACCCCATGGTCTGTAGCCCACCAGGCTCCTCTGTCCATGGGATTTTCTAAGCAAGAGTACTGGAGTGGCTTGCCATTGCCTTCTCTGCTACAGAGGTCTACTTTCTAACAAATGGGCAACCAGGAAAGGACTGACTCTCACACTAACGTAGTAAACTGATGGCTGCCATTAAAATAAATATCACATGGTGAAAAGATGATATTTGTGTGTGTGTGTGTGAATTTTCTGATTGGAAGGGTTGGAAGGGAGAGAAGAGGTGGGCACCTAGTGGAGAGGGGTGTGGAATCCCCGGAGATTGGGGAACAGACCCTCAGGCCCCCAGTTAACCAGAGAGTAGAGGTCTGGACTGGGTCAGGAGTCTGCACTGAAGATGGATAACCCTGCTTAACGATTGATCTCAGTGGCAAGGATTAGTGGTTTGGTGTTACTGCCCTTGTTTGGGGTGTGGAATGACATTAGGGGCTAGATTGCCAGAACCCAGAGTTGAGTAGAAGATGTTGGAGGAATAGGACGGAGCGACCACTTTCTCCCCCACAAAATCAGCAAAAGAACATTTTAATGCTGAGTAAATCCCACAAAACAACTTCTGTATGCCGGCAGAGGACATTAGGCATCCAGAATAGCAGCCCATAGTCTTCAAAAGGAGGTAGGAAATAGTATAAAAATATAAAGAGAGACAAAATAAGGAGGGAGGAGCTCCGTCCTGGAATGGGAGGCCAAAAAAAAAAAAAAAAAAGAGAGAGAGAGAGAGAATTTTCCAAACACCTGGAAACACTCATGTGCAAGTCTGTGAAGAGTCTTGGCTCTTCAGAGGGCCACATAACCAGGAGAAAAAAGAAATAAATAATTAAAACCCACAGACTAAGTGCCCAGAGGAAACTCTCAGCAGAGAAGCAGTGCAGGTGCCCACACCCCCCACTAGGAAGCAGGGGCCTGGCATGGAGGCGTGGCGGCATTGCTTTGAGAGAGGACCGGGCCTGAACACCCCCAGGGCACCCTGAGGGCTCTAATGGGGAAATAGCTAAGCAGAATGTGCAGTTAAAAGGCGAAAAGCCTGTGAAAAGGCGAAAAGCCACACCCTAAGACCCTGCCAGCCCCGCTCACTGAAGAAAGGACTGTGCAGAGCAAGCCGGCTGCAGGAGGCCCATCCCCCAGCCGCCGCTGGGACAGGCAGGGGAGGACGACCAGCTCCGGAAGGGGCAACCGTGTCCCCAGAGAGGCTTCCCATACCAAGCTGCAGGCAGGCTTCATTGCTAACCAAGACTTCTTGGGTTCAGGCCGGTGGATATCTGCCTGAGAACTTGGGCCAATTATACACCCAGAAAACCAAGCGGCAGGGTCCATGGAGGCGATAAGTCACAACGACCGCAGTCCCCAAATGTCTGGTCACCTAAAGCTGCTCAGACCAAGGAATGCACAAAACGCAGGCCCAACCAAGTCTGCGCCTTTGTGGAGTACCTGAGTACCTGAACCTGAGATGCTCAGACCTGGGAAGTGCAGGCAACCCAGTGCTTGCTGGGGCCAACTCCCAGCAGAGCAACCTAGAGCCTGAGCAGCATAAACAGGGAAAGCACACTCACAGTGAGTGGGGGCAATCCCAGTGTAGCCGAGACACTGCGAGCACTCCCCACAGACGCCAGTGACATTTGTTAGCAGTGTTCCTCCCTCCCCACATCAGGACTGAACAGATGAGCCAAAAAAAAAATAAAAAGAAAAGGATCTACCACTGCCCCCTGGTGTCAGGAAGGGAATTAGACATTGAAAAGATAGGCAAATAGAAGGGCTTTAACAGAAGGAATGGCCTTAGAAGTAACAGATGGAGAAGTCTTGAGCCTGCTGCAAGAATAAGGCTGAAAACCAGAGGCAGAGGCTTAAGTCCAAATCCTGAGAACACCAGAGATCTCCTGTTTCAGGGAACATTAATTGATACGTGCTAATCAAATGCCTCCATACATACAGTGAAACAAGGCAACACCCAAGTGTCAACAAGTTTCAGTGAAAGACATACCATGCAAATTCTCCAGCAACACAGAAGAATAGCCCTGAGCTTCAATATACAGGCTGCCCAAAGCCACTCTAAACCCATTGACATCTCAAATTCATTACTGGACACTTCATTTCACTCCAGAGAGAAGAAATCCAGATCCACCCACCAGAACACTGACACAAGCTTCCCTAGCCAGGAAACTTTGACAAGTCACCCATCCAACCCCACACACAATGAGGTAACTACGTAATAAATAGAACTCGATAAACTGCCAGAAGATGGAAATGACACCCCAAGCACAGCAATATAAGCAAGATGAAGAGACAGAGAAATACCCAGCAAGTAAAGGAACAGGATAAATGCCCAACCACACAAACAAAAGAGGAAGATATAGGGAAGCTACCTGATGAAGAATTTCGAATTTTAATTGTGAAAATGATTCAAAATCTGGAAAGCGAAATGGAGTTACAGATAAATAAAGTGGAGAAAAGGATTGAGAACATGCAAGAAATGTTTAATAAGGAATTAGAGGAAATAAAAAAGTCAATATACAATGAATGAGACAATACGTGAGATCAGAAACACTCTCAGGGGAACAAACAGTAGAATGACAGAGGCAAAAAACAGGATAATTGAGCTAGAAGATAGAATTGTAGAAATAAAAGAAACAGAGACGGAAAAAGAAAAATTAATTAATAGAAATGAGGACAATATTAGAGACTTCTGGGACAATTTTAAATGCCCCAACATTCGAAGCATAGGAGTCCCAGGAGAGGAAGACAAAAAGAAAGACCATGAGAGAATACTTGTGGAGATAATATTTGAAAACTTCCCTAAAATGGGGAAGGAAATAATCACCCAAGTTCAAAAAAGCCAGAGAGTCCCTAAAAGGATAAACCCAAGGCGAAATACTCCAAGACACATATTAATCAAATTAACAAAGATCAAACACAAAGAACAAATATTAAAGCAGCAAGGGAAAAGCAACAAATAACACACAAGGGGAATCCCATAAGGATTACAGCTGACCTTTCATCAGAAACTCTTCAGGCCAGGAGGGAATGGCAAGACATACTTAAAGTGATGAAAGAAAGTAACCTACAGCCAAGATTACTATACCCAGCAAGGATATCATTCAAATATGAAGGAGAAATCAAGCTTTACAGACAAGCAAAAGGTGAGAGAATTCAGCATCAAAAAACCAGCTCTCCAACAAATAATAAAGGATCTTCTCTAGACAGGAAACACAGAAGGGGTATATAAACTCAAACCCAAAGCAATAAAGAAAATGGCACAGGGGTCATACTTATCAATGATCACCTTAAACGTAAATGGGTTGAATGCCCCAACCAGAAGACAAAAGCTGGCTGAAAGGATACAAAAACAAGACCCCCATATATGTTGTCTACAAGAGACCAACCTCAAAACAATGGATACATTCAGACTGAAAATGAAGGGCTGGAAAAAGATGTTCCACCCAAATAGAGACCAAAAGAAAGTACTGGTAGCAATACTCATATCAGATAAAATAGATTTTAAAACAAAGTCTGTGAAAAGAGACAAAGAAGGAAACTACATAATGATCAAAGGATCTATCCATGAAGAAGATATAACAAATATAAACATTTATGCACCCAGCATAGGAGAACCACAATATGTAAGACAATTGCTAAAAAGTATGAAAGGGGAAATTAACAAAAACACAATAATAGTTGGAGACTTTAATACCCCACTCACACCTATGGATAGATCAGCTAAACAGAAAATTAACAAGGAAACACAAACTTTAAATGATACAATAGAACAGTTAGAGCTAATAGATCTCTATAGGACTTTTCACAACAAAACAATGAATTCCAACTTTTTCTCAAGTGCACATGGAACCTTTTCCAGGATAGAGCACATCCTGGGCCATAAATCTAGCCTTGGTAAATTCAAAAAATGAAATCATTCCAAGCACCTTTTCTGACCACAATGCAGTAAGTTTAGATCTCAATTACAGGAGAAAAACTATTAAAAATGCCAACATATGGAGGCTGAACAACACGCAGCTGAATAATGAACAAATCATAGAAGAAATCAAAAGAGAAATCAAAATATGCATAGAAATGAATGAAAATGAAAACACAACAACCCAAAACCTCTGGGACACTGTAAAAGCAGTGCTAAGGGGAAGGTTCATAGAAATACAGGCACACCTCAAGAAATAAGAAAAAAGTCAACTAAACAACCTAACTCTACATCTAAAGAAATTAGAAAAGGAAGAAATGAAGAACCCCAGGGTTAGTAGAAGGAAAGAATCGTAAAAATTAGGGCAGAAATAAATGCAAAAGAAACAAAAAGAGACCATAGCAAAAATCAGCAAAGCCAAAAGCTGGTTCTTTGAGAAGGTAAATAAAATTGAAAAACCACTAGCCAGACTCATCAAGAAACAAAGGGAGAAGAACCAAATCAATAAAATTCAAAATGAAAATGGAGAGATCACAACGGACAACACTGAAATACAAAGGATTATCAGAGAATACTATCAGCAATTATATGGCAATAAAATGAATAATTTGGAAGAAATGGACAAATTCTTAGAAGAGTACACCTTTCCAAAACTGAACCAGGAAGAAATAGAAAATCTTAACAGACCCATCACAAGCATGGAAATAGAGGCTATAATAAGGAATCTCCCAACAAACAAATCCCCACGTCCAGAAGGCTTCAGAGCTGAATTCTACCAAAAATTTGGAGAAGAGCTAACACCTATTCTACTCAGACACTTCCAGAAATTTTCTGAGGAAGGGAAACTTCCAAACTAATTCTATGAGGCCACCATCACCATAATCCCCAAACTGGGTAAGATCAGATCAGAGATCAGATCAGTCGCTCAGTAATGTCCAACTATCCGCGACCCCATGAATCACAGCAAGCCAGGCCTCCCTGTCCGTCACCAATTCCCACAGTTCACTCAAACTCATGTCCACGGAGTCGGTGATGCCATCCAGCCATCTCATTCTCTGTCGTCCCCTTCTCCTCCCGCCCCCAAACTTTCCCAGCATCAGAGTTTTTTCCAGTGAGTCAACTCGTCGCATGAGGTGGCCAAAGTATTGCAGTTTCAGCTTTAGCATCAGTCCCTCCAATGAACACCCAGGATTGATCTCCTTTAGAATGAACTGGTTGAATCTCCTTGCAGTACAAGGACTCTCAAGAGTCTTCTCCAACACCACAGTTCAAAAGCATCGATTCTTCGGCAATCAGCTTTCTTCACAGTCCAACTCTCACATCCATACATGACCACAGGAAAAAACAATTGCCTTGACTAGACGGACATTTGTTGGCAAAGTAATGTCTCTGCTTTTTAATATACTATCAAGGTTGGTCATAACTTTCCTTCCAGGGAGCAAGCGTCTTTTAATTTCAGGGCTGCAATCAGCATCTGCAGTGATTTTGGAGCCCAAAAAAATAAACTCTGACACTGTTTCCACTGTTTTTCCATCTATTTCCCATGAAGTGATGGGACCAGATGCCATGATCTTTGTTTTCTGAATGTTGAGCTTCAAGCCAACATTTTCACTCTCCTCTTTCACTTTCATCAAGAGGCTTTTGAGTTCCTCTTCACTTTCTGCCATAAGGGTAGTGTCATCTGCATATCTGAGGTTATTGATATTTCTCCCAGCAATCTTTATTCCAGCTTGTGCTTCTTACAGCCCAGCGTTCCTCATGATGTACTCTGCATATAAGTTAAATAAGCAAGGTGACAATATACAACCTTGACGTACACCTTTTCCTATTTGGAACCAGTCTGTTGTTCCATGTCCAGTTCTAACTGTTGCTTCCTGACCTGTATACAGGTTTCTCAAGAGGCAGGTCAGGTGGTCTGGGATTCCCATCTCTTTCAGAATGTTTCACAGTTTATTGTGATCGACACAGTCAAAGGCTTTGGCATAGTCAATGAAGCAGAAATAGATGATTTTCTGGAACTCTCTTGCTTTCTCCATGATCCAGCGGATGTTGGCAATTTGATCTCTTGTGCCTCTGCTTTTTCTAAAACCTGCTTGAACATCTGGGTAAAGATTCCACAAAAAGAGAAAACTACAGGCCAATATCAGTGATGAGCATAGATGCAAAAATCCTTAACAAAATTCTAGCAATCAGAATCCAAGAATACATTAAGAAGATCATACATCATGACAAAGTGGGTTTTATCCCAGGAATGCAAGTATTCTCCAATATCCGAAAATCAATCAACATAATGCACCACATTAACAAACTGAAAAATAAAAATCATATGATTATCTCAATAGATGCAGAGAAAGCCTTCAACAAAATTCAACATGCATTTATGATAAAAGCCCTCCAGAAAGTGAAAATAGAAGGGATATTCCTCAACATAATAAAAGCTATATGTGACAAACCCACAGCAAACATTATCCTCAATGGTGAAAAACTGATAGCATTTCCCCTAACGACAGGAACAAGACAAAGACGGTGTGCAGTCTCACCACTACTACACAAGATAGTTCTGGAAGTTTTGGCCAGAGCCATCAGAGCAGAAAAAGACATAAAAGGAATACAAATAGGAAAAGAAGAATTAAACCTTTCACTGTTCGCTGATGACATGATCCTATACACAGAAAACCCTAAAGACTCTACCAGAAAACTACTAGAGCTAATCAATGAATACAATAAAGTTGCAGGATATAAAATCAACACACAGAAAGCCCTTGCATCCCTATACACTAATAATGAGAAACTAGAAAGAGATAATAAGGAAACTATTCCATTCCCTGTTGCAATGAAAAGAATTAAATACTTAGGAATATATCTACCTAAAGAAACAAAGGACTTGTACATAGAAAACTATTAAACACTGGTGAAAGTAATCAAAGAGGACACTGATAGATGGAGAAATATACCGTGTATGTGGATTGGAAGATTAAATATTGTGAAAATGAGTATACTACCCGAACTAATTTATACATTCAATGCAACCCCTATCCAGCTACCGACGATATTTTCCACAGAGCTAGAAAAAATAATCTCACACTTTGTATGGAAATACAAAAAACCTCGAATAGCCAAAGCAATCTTGACGAAGAAGAATGGAACTGGGAAAATTAACCTGCCAGACTTCAGGCTCTACTAAAAAGTCACAGTCATCAAGACAGTATGGTACTGGCATAAAGACAGAAATGTAGATCAATGGAACAAAATAGAAAGCCCAGAGATAAATCCATGCACCTATGAACACCTTAACTTTGACAAAGGAGCCAAGAATATAAAATGGAGAAAAGACAGTCTCTTTAACAAGTGGTGCTGGGAAAACTGGTCAGCCACTTGTAAAAGAATGAAACTAGAATACTTCCTAACACCATACACAAAAATAAACTCAAAATGGATTAGATAATTAAATGTAAGACCAGAAACTGTAAAACTCCTAGAGGAGAACATGGGCAAAACACTCTCCGACATAAATCACAGCAGGATCCTCCATGACCCACCTCCCATAATATTGGAAATAAAAGCAAAAATAAACAAATGGGACCTAATTAAAATTAAAAGCTTCTTCACAGCAAAAGAAACTATAAGCAAGGTGAAAAGACAGCCTTCAGAATGGGAGAAAATAATAGCAAATGAAACAACTGACAAGTAATTAATCTGCAAAATATATAAGCAAATCCTGCAGGTCAATTCCAGAAAAATAAACGACTCAGTCAAAAAATGAGCCAAAGAACTAAATAGACATTTCTCCAAACACATGAAAAAATTCTCAACATCCCTCGTAATCAGAGAAATGCAAATTAAAACCACAGTGAGATACCATTTCACACCAGTCAGAATAGCTGCTATCCAAAAGTCTACATGCAATAAATCCTGGAGTTTGTGTGGAGAAAAGGGAACCCTCTTACACTGTTGGTGGGAATGCAAACTAGTACAGCCACTATGGAGAACAGTGTGGAGATTCCTAAAAAAAACTGGAAATATAACTGCCATATAATCCAGCAATCGCACTCCTAGGCATACACACCGAGGAAACCAGAATTGAAAGAAACACATGTACTCAATTGTTCATTGCAGCACTGTTTATAATAGCCAGGACATGGAAGCAAACTAGATGTCCGTCTGCAGACGAATGGATAAGAAAGTTTTGGTACATATACACAATGGAGCATTTTTCAGCCATCAAAAAGAATGAATCTGAATCAGTTCTCATGAGGTGGATGACATTGGAGCTTGTTATACACAGTGAAGTAAGCCAGAAAGAAAAATACCAATACAGTATACTAAAGCATATATATGGAATTTAGAACGAAAGTAACCTTAACCCTGTATACCAGACATCAAAAGAGACATAGATGTATAGATCAGTCTTTGGGACTCTGTGGGAGAGGGTGAAGGTGGAATGATTTGGGAGAATGGCATTGAAGCATGTATATTATCATATGTGAAACGAATCACCAGTCGAGTTTTGATGCATGATACAGGATGCCTGGGGCTGATGCATGGGTATGAACTTAGGGAGGATATGGCGAGGAGGGAGGTGAGAGAGGGATTCAAGGAGGGGAACACATGTACCCTCGGGGTAGATTCATGTCAATGTAAGGCAAAACCAACCAATATATTATTGTAAACTAATTAACCTCCAATAAAAAAAATAGATTGTCAGAACCCAGATGACAAGAGGGTTCAACATGGGGATGGTCAATGTCATACTTCCTCTGAGAAAAGCAGGCAGAAATCAACTCCTGGACACCTACGTCATAAAGGGCTTTGTTGCATCACTCACTGATGCTATCAGCTAAAGGTGCACAAGAGGCACAAAATGCTGGTACAACTAAAACCCACAGCTAGCACTCCCAAAGATTAAAGTAATGTTTGGAGGGAACAGACCAAATATCAATTATGCCAGTGTTATCCTAGGAAATTGGTGGGAGCAGTGTATTTAGGGCAGGGCAGTGGAGGTGCCAGTGACTGTGGATCAACCAAGTAGATAATCTAGTAAGAAAATTAAAAGACAAGTGAATTGCAAATTAAACGCTAACTACATTAAAAACACACTATTACATCAATGGACAGAACATCCTGATAGAAAAGCAATAAGAAAACTGTAGTCGCAAATTACAGATTAGAGTAGTTGAACTTAATAGATAACTACAGAATTTGTTGCTGTTCTTCAGGTACTAAGTTGTCTGACTCTTTTGAAACCCCATGGGCTGTAGCCCTGCAGGCTCCTCTGTCCATGGGATTTCCTAGGCAAGAACACTGGAGTTTATTGCATTTCCTTTTCCAGGGGATCTTGCTGACCCAGGGATCAAATCTGCATTTTCTGAGTTGCAGGCAGATTCTTTACCTCTGAGCCACCTGGAATAGTGTATCCCAAAATAGCAGAAGAAATACCTTCAAGTGCGCACAGGATATTTTTTCAGGGAGGATTAAATGCTAGGCCACAAAACAAGTCTCAACACATTAAGAAGACAGAAATTATATCAAGCACTTTCTCTGACCACAATGGTACAAAATAAGAAATCAATTACAGGAGGGGAATATGGGACAAGCACAAACATATGGAGACGAAACAACATGCTACTAAATACCAATGAGGTAAGGAAGAAATCAAAAAGGGAATCACAAAATACTTTGATATTAATAAAACACCAACAATCCAAAACCTATTGGATTTAGCAAAAACAGATCTAGGGGAAATTGTATAGGGCCAGATGCTTCCCTCAAGGAGGGGAAGAAACTGAAATAAACAACTTAACTTACTATATAAATGAAGCAGAAAAAGAAGAATAAATAAATAAAGCCCAAAATCCTCAAAATAAAGGCAAAATTAAAGATCAGAGAGGATATTAATAAAACTGAGACTTCCCCTTTCCTAAAGTAAAAAAATATCAGTTAAGTGAAAAGATATTTTTTGAAAAGATCGACAAAATAATTAACTCTTTAGCAAGGTTCATCAAAAATAAAAGATAGATGATTCAAATAAACAAATGCAAAGGTGACATAACAGCCAACATCACACAATAGGGAAAAATCATAAGAGGATACTACAAATAGTTATATGCCAAAAAATTGCACAAACTAGAAGAAACTGACAAATCTCTAGGACCATACAACCTTAAAAAACTGAATCAGGAAGGAATGTGTAATCTGAATAGTTGAAACACTAGTAGTGAAAATGAATTTATAATAAAAAATCTCTTAGTAAAATAAAGTTCAGGACCACACAGCTTCACAGCTGAATGTTTACAAACATATACAGACAAGCTTATACTCAACATTCTCAAACCATTCCAAAAAATTGAGAAAATGGAGTACTCCCAAATTTTTTATGAAGCTAATATTTTCCTAACACCAAAACCAGACAAAGACACCACCAAAAAAGAAAATTCAATGCAAATATTTCTGTTGAATATAGATGTGAATATTCTTAACAAAATATGAGAGAACCAAAATCAACATCACACTGAAACCATCATATACCATGATCAATATGGACTTATTCCAGTGGTACAGGGATGGTTCAATATCTGCAAATTTGTAAGTGTGGTCCACCACATAAGGAAAGAGAAGGACAAAAATCAAATGATCATCTCTACAGATGCTGTAAAAGCATATGGCAAAATTCAATATTCATTCCTTTCAAAAACTCTCACCATACATGATATGGAGGGAACATATATGAACATAATGAAAGTGAAAGTGGAAGTCGCACTGTGCCCACTCCAGTACTCTTGCCTAGAGAGTGCCATGGACTGTATAGTCTATGTGGTCTTCTGAACATAATAAAGGTGATTTACAGCAAACAGAAATGTTATCACATTCAGTGGCAAGAAGCTGAAAGCGCTCCCTCTAAATCAGGAACAAGACACAGATGCCCACTATTGCCACTTCTAGAAGTACTAGGCACAGCATTCATTCAAAGTAAATGAATAAAAGTCTTCCAAATTGGAAGGAAGAAGTAAAACTGTCACTACTTGCAGATGACATGATACTGTATAATGAAAGCTATCAGTTCAGTTCAGTTCAGTCTTTCAGTTGTGACCGACTCTTTGCGACCCCATGAATCACAGCACGCCAGGCCACCCTGTCAAACACCAACTCCCGGAGTTCACTCAAACTCATGTCCATCGAGTCGGTGATGCCATCCAGCCATCTCATTCTCTGTCGTCCCCTTCTACTCCCGCCCCCAATCCCTCCCAGCATCACAGTCTTTTCCAGTGAGTCAATTTGTCTCATGAGGTGGCCAAAGAATTGGAGTTTCTGCTTACAAAAAAATAATTAAACAAATGAAATCAAGGTGAACTAAAACCCTAAATGAAATAATGAAAATTATGAAACTTCTAGAAGAAAATGTAGGAAGAAGACTCTTTGACTTAATTCATAAAAACGTTTTTTCACGTGTCTCCTAAGGCAAAGGAAGCAAAGGAAAAAAAAATGAGATCTAATAAAACTTAAATACTTTTTGCACAGCAAACGAAAACACTGGAAAATATGAAAAGAAAACCTACTGAATGGGAATAAGTATTTACAAATGATATGAATACAAGGGGTTAATTTCCAAACTATCTAAAGAGATTATTCAACTCGACTTAAAAAACAAACAAGCAAACAAAAAACAATGGAAAGATCTGATTTTCTCCAAAGAAGATATAGAGATGGCACAAGAAAAAATGCTGAACATCACTGTCAGAGAAATTAAAACGAAAACCCAAAGGAGATATCACCTCACACTCATCAGAATGACTATCATCAAATCAAAACCTCTGAAAATAACAAATGTTGACAAGGATGTGGAGAAAGGGAAGCCCTTGTACTTAGTTTGTGGGAATGTAAATTTGTGCAGTAGCTATGGAAAACATTATGAAAGTTTCTCAGAAAACTAAAAAAAGAACTACCATTTGACCCAGCTATTCCCTTCCGAGGTATCTATCAGAAGACAATGAACATTAATTTGAAATTCATTAATACATGAATTCCAATGTGTATTACAGCCTTATTTACAATAGAAAAGATATGGAAGCAACCAGTGAACAAAGTACACATGGTTCCTCTCTTCAAAGCAATCACATGGAGTATGGGATAAGCAAGCATTTGAACACTATAGTAATCCTTAGAAATAATGGC